>NC_061483.1:5255214-5535346 GCF_022539355.2 Hippoglossus stenolepis
ATCTCTGCCTCACATAATCTCAGCATCATCCTCCGTTATTGAAGTTCGTCACGGGGGAGATTTTCTGGACTTCTCTTTATTACTTGTTGACTTAAAAGTTGAGACAGGGTTCAAGAACGGACTTTCAATCTCAACCCTCCACACAACTGAACGTTCAAACTTTCAAAGAAGGAGGATTTATTATAAGCCTGTTATAAGGCATTCATTTTATCTGGAGGTATCTAATAAACTGGCTAAACTAAAATGTATTTCCTCTCAGCTGAGTATAACTCGGGCATTAAGAGAAACTAAAAAATAAAGCATATTAGGGCTTCACGTTCGTCTCTGAGGTTGTTTTCTTGGAGACAGAGAGCAGATGGCTCCGTCTAAGAAGAAAAAGAAAATTAGAACTGATATTGCAGACGAGCAGGAACACAGAGAAGGGCACCAATTAGATTCTGCCAATCTTTAAAAAACTCTATTAATCTTCAACCCTGTCTTGTAATAAAGGAGGAAATGAGAAGGAGAATAATATTTACCTGTTAATATTACTCTGATAGTTAATAAGATATGCAGCTTGTCTGGGGTTTAAAGATGAGAGAATAATAGCTCTAAGCTTTCCTGTAGTGCCACCACAGATTTTAGGAAAACGGGCTGGACTGCAATACCTGTTGTTTGTTGGTCTTGGTGTTTCTTCCGTATTCTCTCTCTGAGCTGCAATAGTTGATGAATCACTCAACTGACAAAACAAATGTTCCTAGTTTCAGGCTTTAAACGTTAAAATTTGCGTTTTTTCTTAATTCCCCATGTGATCGAGCTAAATATCTTTGGGTTAGCTTTGGAAGTTTGGAAAATTGGTATTGACAACTGTCAGTAGTTTCCAACGTTTCAATTTCTATATTTTATATTAAACTTGATATTTCTAGTAAAGGCCCATATAATGTAAGTCATATCTTATATGAAAAGACTCTGGAATCTGCCCCTCTTCATATTCAGGTGGAGTTTCAAGGCCTCTGTACTTAGTCAGACTTGCTTAGTCTTAATGTCATGTGACTTATTTTAGAACTGGGAATGCCGCACATCCGAACAAGGTCAGCGCTGTGTCGTACCGGGGGGATTTCATTTGTGATAGCGTGCCCAGACTTACATGCTCCTCTGGCCGTCTTCCTGCCACCAGCAGTCGTCTTCATCCAGGTGGATGAAAGCACACGCCCTCTGGCCACTTCTCACCTTTGCTCCTCTTTTCTTTTTACACCTGGAAGAAGTCTCACACCGCATTGGAATCACTGGCATGATTTGTTGAGGCTGTAACACTAAAGCTCTGGATTCTTCTGTGGCTCCTGACATGTATTTTTCATTAGATTTCTGAATGCCAACACGAGCAGTGACAAAATAATACGTTAGACGGAATACTAAATGCTTTTTAAAATTGCTCGTTCTGTATATTTGTCGCCGTAAACACACAGTATTACGTCTTCTATCTGAAAACAAGGACTTTTGTTAATGCATGAAGGCCTCGCATCTTCCCGCCTCCGAGCTTTTGTCATTTAACTAGAAACATTTTCTCTTCAAGTGCTTTTGTGTCTAAATCCAAAACACTGAGGATCTACATTATTTGCCAAGATGCACACAGCTGACAGGCACATAACTAGCACTAATCTATATTTCACGTATTTGTCTTTATTTTGAGGGTAATTTGCCGCGAGTCGACTCTTTGGCAGGCACCTAAAATATACAATAGATGTTTACTGCCTTTGTTTTAATGAATTCCGAAGTAGCAGTGCGCGTCTAATCCTGTCCAAGAGCATGAGGATAATATAGAGGGTAGAGAGGCCGGGATGAAACAAATAATCACACGGTGGAAAGTTAACTTTTCTTAAAAGATAAACATCTAGACGTTAATTTCTCAGTTGTCTTCAGTCTGCTTTTAGTGTCAGTGTTACGCTCTAAGAGGCGAACAGGACAAACACAGTCTGACGTTCTCAGGATAAATTGTTATTGCTCAGTGAATGTCGACTGTGAGAGACTGAGATTGACGCAGGTTACTCTGACCGGCCTCTTTACTGGATTTAACAGCTGCAGAGATTTATCGGAAACCCAATATAAATAAAAAGAAGGCTCCAGTGACTTCTGGTTATTGTGACATGTCTGTGTTAAACTCATTTTAGAGGGTTTTGTCTTTCATCAGCTTTTCACAGTCTTCATCAGTGAATAGAGTCAAGAAGAAGAATTACTATTATTATAGTAATAATCTGTTGGTTCATATTGAAACTGAAATTACAACAAGAAATACTGTATTTCACGTTATCAATCATTTCATGTCACTTCCCTCACTTGACTCAAGTTACCTTTGACGGATCCATTGTTGACGCTGCTCGTCTCTGGGGACTCTGAACATTTCCGGGAACAAACGTGTACAACCATCTCTCACTGACAGTTTGTGAGACACCATAAACACATAGGAGGCGTGTGCGTGTGTGTGTGTGTGTGTGTGTGTGCAGGCAGCCGGCAATCAGGTGAATCAGTTATTAATATTGATAGAAGTTTAAAATTGATACAGACACACCTACTTAAGCAGGATGAGATTTACACTGAGGGTTAGAGGCAAGATTAAAAAAAAAAAAGAAGATCAAAATGATTAAAAAAATATCAAACAGAAGCTCCTCAGAGCCCAACGATACATTTTAATGAATCACGAGACTTTGCACTTTGAGATCCGAGTGAATAAGTTCCCCTCTTCTCTTCAAGAAATGACAAACGACCTCTGCTGACGTGTCGGCATGTGCAGACAGCACAGCTCCTCTAAACATGGCTGGTCAACAGCAACACGGCGGCTGTATCTGCTTGATTAATGCAACTCTGCCTTGTTCATTATGATGAAACCTCTCACACTGGGGGAGAGGTATTCAATCATTATTGACATGTTTAATTTCTTTGCTTTGGTGTAGATGTCTGCTTTTACTTCAAGGGGTTAAATATACACAAGATTCAACACATTAATTAAGTAGCCAATAACCAGAATGATACTCGGTAGAGCGCAGATCTCCACCAAGGGCTCAGCTGTCCCCTTAAATTCAATCAAGCTGCACCAAACTGCTCTCAGTCATAGACATCAGTCCTCTAAATATGCCTGATGTGCATTTTTCAATAAAGATGCATGAATTATTCTCTGGGAAAAGGGTGAAATATTGCATTGTGCCAAAAAGTGAAAAAGAACATCCCGCCCCTTTGCTGAATCAGTGGAAAATGTAGTTGCTTCTTCTTTCACCTATTTGCGAATTTTGTGGAAATTTGTTGTATGGTTTTTGCGTCATCCTGCCAACAAACAAAACAACCAGCGAACAGTGCATATGAGTCTCTTCCTAAGAAACTATTGGCCCTTTGTGTATTTTTAAATCAAGATGGCTCAAGTTCTAATCTGCAGTGATGGAAACACCCAGATTTATTATTCATTTGTATTGTGCCAAATCCTAACATACACTATCTCAAGGCACTTTACATATTAGGGAAGTGACCTTAGACATTAAACAGAAACCCAACAGTTCCCACAATGAGCAAACACGTAACATTTAAATTTTCACTTCTCCTTTTCCGAGCTGTGACACACCTGTCACCTGACTGGGCCGCACACAGCACAGCTCGGCTATGCTATGCTAATGTCATGCTAACTAGCTGTCATGCAGGCCCACTGAATGTGCTCAGCAGGCAAGTTTTAATAACAGATTTTTAATGATCAAATCGTCAAAATGGATGCTTCAACACTGACACGAGCAATAACTCGTAGAAGGGATGCGACGAATCCATTTCACCAGTCTGCACCAGTGTGCACGGCAGCTAGCTGGGTGGTTTTTTGTTGGTTATCGTGTTCACTGCAGGGTATCTTGCTTCTTCTTTTATTGTTTTGGTCTGAGATGTTGTACTCGTGTGGAATCTAGTGGCAATTAATATTGTATATATCTATATCTATATCCTTTTTAATCAGATCAGAAATTATCATATAACATGGAAAAGATGTACTTTGTTGAAGAAGCTGAAAGGGAAGTTCATTACCTCCCTGCAGAATTCTGCCTTGAGACTTTTTTTTCTCTTCACTATGGAATAAATCACATTTTATTCATTCCGTTGGGGAGAAAGAGGCTCTGAACAGCTCACCTTGGGTCTGTGTGAAGTCCCTTTTGTCAGCTCCCTTGAGGTGTGCAGCCCTGCACCTCACTGTGGTCCATTAAGGAAACGAATGAACACACTTCCATGCATGTTGTTCATCATACACGTTCCAGCGAGCCCAAAAGGAAGCTGAGCAAACCGTCCCAGTATAGTTTCCAGAGATGCTCTTGTCAGATTCCCAAGGGTGTCAGTCATTACATGAATCAAATTTTTCTCCCATTACACTCCATAATTAAGGGTTTTTGGCATCACTGTTTTCCCCCACCCGCTTGAAGGAATTAATACAAAAGCGATATTATACATTTACATTAAGATCCAGCCCCCGAGCACGGCACATTGAAGGCCTGATGCTGGATTTAGCTATGAAATCCATCCCCTGACATATTTAAACATGATTTCATGCAAAATTCAACACTGGAGATTAACAGCTGAATTTCTCCTCTCCCAACTGTCCCTCATTAACATCTTTTTTCACTGGGTACTTGCTTCACAGCAATGAGGCGTAATCCCCTTTTCTCCCCCACTCTCACACCCATAAGATGCAATGCACATTTGCACAAATGATTAATAAACGGAAACAGATTGCTCGATAACTTAGATTTGTCCGCAGATGGGGACAGAGAGAAACGCTCCAGCTGTGTGTGTGTGTGTGTGTGTGTGTGTGTGTGTGTGTGTGTGTGTGTGATGGAGGATGGACAAAAGAAGGTTAAACATACGGTTACACGTGTGAATAATGTATCAACAGCTTCCACCTGACACACGCGTCGCCGTCGTCCAACCTGCTGTCTTGTACTGGAAGTGGTTCTTCCCCCGAGGGGCCTAATCATTTGGATGGTTTTCTTGTTTTAATGCGAGCAGTCTGCTTCAGATGTCTCTTACTTAATTAATAAAATGGATATGAACACCTGTGCACACGCTCATTAGAGGCTCTCTTTAAGAGAGCGGTGGCGACCAAGAGTTTTCAAATCACATGTTGTGATTTGCTATGCTGTGGATTAGTCAGAGAAGTGTGCGACTGTCTGAGCCGTCTGTTGTCTTTGGCACTCGAGTGGCGTAAAAGGAAAAAAAGCCTCATTGGAGTTTGAGTCTATTTTCGTCAACTTTGCTTACTCATTCATTTTTTAAGTCTTCGCTGTGAGCCGCGCGTTGGTTTGTGGACTGTATGTAAAGTCATGCAAATTACATGCGGAACAACAAAATGTACTTACCTCAGCAAATGCGGGTCACGTAACCTCTCGTCTGGGGAGACCGTCCATCAGCAATTACGAGATCTATTTTGAAAGTGAAAACCATTGTGTGCCACGTGCCGTCATGCATTATAGAGCATATTTTTGGCGAAAGCATTTGATGCTACTTCAATCAAAGTGGCTCAGAACGTGAGTCTGTGTACGGCTGGTGCTCGGATGGACGAATACCAGGATGCCATCCGCTACGATGCGCTCAAAGTCAAAAAGGAACACTGACATCTAAATGAACCCGTCCGCCAACAAGTTTTGTTTTTGCACAACCACCATAATCACCATTTTGGCCTCAAATAAGAGCTGGAGAGAGAAAAACCTGTGATCCACCCATTTTTTACAGAATCATCACAGCATCCTCACATCTTCCGTTACTGGCTGGTGGAGTTTAACCTTTAAAAGACGAGATGTACTTTGTTGTCCACAGTGCTGAGCAGGTCGCTCGGCTGCAAGTTGGTTCCATTAAGGAAACTGAGAACAAGTATGAACGTGCTCAATCGGCCAAATGGCTTCTGATGAGGTCCATCAATTTACCACAACACACAAACTTCAGCCGATGGGTCGTCATTGGGTCATTTAACCTGTGATGAACATCTGTGGACAGTCTGCTTGATTTGAAACTTCAAAAGTAGCTCCATACTCGTAATATATGAAAGAAATCCATCATTGGTGTCCATGGTTGCTATTATGCAGGCAAACTTTCAGGAATCCTGTGGGTCACCTACATTAGAAAAGGAGAAGGACATCTATATTCCTTTGTGGAAGCCTGAAGTATTTCTGAAGTATTTCTGAAGTATTTCTGAAAGTTATGGTGCTATTTGGCTGATTGTATTCTCCGGTCAACTTGAGGCAGGACAGCAGCATTTTTCTGCTCATCAAAAATCCTTGAAAACTCAGTTTGAAAATCAAACTCGCCGTTAGTTCATGCAGGACACAGGAGCCGTCCGACCCAGCTGTAATCAGTCACAGCCACATACTGGCATCATGACGGACCGTTTAAATAGGACTGCCTCCTCACTGATTCCTGCTGCTGCCTCACACTGCAGCTGCTGGGAAGCTTTGCCTCCAACTTTCTAGTTCAGAGTCTTAACAAGAAAAGTTTAAAATGGTCCTCAGTGTCTTGCTGTGGGTTCACTCTCATTAAGGCTGTTTTCTGCATTCTGCTCCGTGTTTAGTTTTGCAAGCTGCTTCGCCATCAGGTCCAAACTTCACTGTTTTTCCATTTGTTGCAATGGATGGTTGAATTATGACAAGAATGTTCCTGAGTGAAATTAATTTATCTAGATAGATGTAACAATTATTCTTTAAATGATGAGGCCTGTGTTATATATTTTGTTGACTTTTTTGTTGACATCATTCAAAGTTTAAACAAGGTTTAAACCAAGAGAAATCCACTATCCAATTATTCAAGGACACAGGACGTTTCATTTTGGTCGCCTTTTAATTGCATCATATCCAATGTTTGTATTGGGCACAAGTTATGCATCATGATTATTCATTGCCATTTCACCAGTCTGCATTACTTCCGGATTTTGTGCCCAAGTTGTGTCAGGAAGATTTTCACTGGCAATGGTGGTAAAGACAACAATTCCCATGATGCCATGCTGCATCAAGGCATCATCAAACTAGGTCTTTTTTTATTGTTTTGATGGAGAGACCCCTGGTGGCCTTAGTTACATATTCTACGTACAATGTTAAAGGAAAAACATCCCTAATTTCCATCAATGAGTTTAACAATGAACAAACTCAGGTAACTGTCTTCGTTAGGACTTTGAAGCTGTGGTTTCATCAGATTTTAATGACAGAGGCGTGTTTACAACCTGGTGCAGAAGTCTGTAATATTGTCTTGACCTATGAAACTTATTTAGATGTTTGGCAGAAGAATCTATTGCACACGATAAGAAGCTGATTTTACATTTCTAGATATTTGGTTCTTAGTTCTCGTACTTGACTCTCGTGTGAGCTCACCCAGTCATTCTCATTTTATCTGTGTTGTCACATTCCCCCCCGTCAGCCTTCCTCATGATCCAAATCCTTCTCTTAATTAGCCTTTGCTTTGGCTGCTCGGTACGTAGCAGAACACATTCCACTATCACTGACAGGCTACAGGGGCAGATTATAGCAGTGCTGCACCGTCCCAAGGCTCAACATGGACCTGGACACTTCCACTTGAACAACTCTGTTCCGTGTTACTCAGTGGTTTCCCTTTTTTCTGCTAAACACTGCCACCAGCTGAACAAAACAATGCAATTTAAATAAGGATTAATCATGAATGTTGTTTTGTTCGCCGTCTTTCTATTTGCCACCCTCCGCTGAGGCTCCCTTACAAATTGCAGCACTGGCGAGCTGGCAACGCACCGCTCTCGCTCTTCGGAGAGAAGTCGATAGGCTTAGCACAAAGCGGAGAATAGTTTTATAGTTCCTCAGCCGGAAAATGGTCTGGACTTCAAATTTATGTTTTTGATCCCTGCAGAAATCACAGTGTAACAGTGTTTCTTGAGATTTCATCAACATGTGTGTGACTGTTGTTGTGAACAGTTTTGACTGTGGTGTTTCACACACATTCAGCTTCAGCTTTGAGGAGCGGAGCACATAAAGAAAAACATTTCCTCAAATGTCTCACTCATTGGATGTCAGTTATTTGTTTGGAATTATTTGTTACCATTGAGAATGAATATACAGTTTATTATCAGTATATGTTGGTGATTTTTATACTCATTAGTGCCAAACTGATATAGGCAGATACTGATATCAATATTGTATTTATATACAATCCCTTATGACAAATAAATGCAATTTAGCCTTGATATTCTGCAGTTAACCTTGACATTCACTATTTTTGTAGAATCATTGTAAAAATCCAATATTAAAACAACAACCAAAGCTTTTTCCTGCATTGTTTATTATGTATTTTCATATCGGTGCATATCTGCAAAGATCAAACACAGATATTATCTGTGAAAGGCTCAAATCGGCCAGTTTTCATCTGCACTCTCTTATTTTTGGAAAAGCGTGGCTGTGTGTGGGTAGTAGGGTTATTGTGTTTATCATTAATTCAAAACCAGATGTGATATTGTTCAAACTACACGTTTCAATTCCTACTTTTGCGAATACAAAGGTTAATAGTGAAACTATGTCACAAAGTGTACATTAAATACAAACTGCCATTATGATAATTAATTAATTAAATAGGTTTTGTGCTAGTGTTGTGCTCCATGCCTTCATGTGACATGACCGTTGCGTGTAATACTGATAATGATAATTAATATGTCATTCAGATATGTGGGTTTTAAGAGTGACAAGGTAATTTAGTGTTAAGTCTTGTCACTATGGGGAAAAGCAAGTGGGGGCAGACTTATTGACAACTCTGACTAACTGGTTATCTGGTATGCAAATTAAGAGACGATATTAATTAAGATGACAAGCTTAACGAATGGAATTAATAAAGACGCACTGAGCAGTTGTCACGTTACCAACAGGAGAAGTGTTCGAGTGTCGCCTGGTGCCTTTCATGAATTCTCATAGTGGACGTTGACAGTTATATCTTACCAACATATAACAAAACAACATTTAAAGGATATAATTGTATTGGTATTGACACTTCAGTGCGATTTGCAATATCAAATCAATAAAGTGATAAATAAAACCCCAGGAAGGATGTGCACATGACAAACTGTACGTACTGAATGTCTTTGACAATATTTAATTGTATTTCTCAACAGACTGAATAGCTGAAGTAAACATACCTGGCCTTTGGCGAATATTTTCTTTGTTGTGCAGGTTCATTTTAGTTTTGTGAACCATATCTGCTCACATACATAGTTGGAGCCTGATTCAGTTATGACAGCGAAGGTAAAGAAACATTTGACTGTGCGTCTCTGGGGTAAACCTGGAATCGATTTTTCCGCCTGTACTGTCGAGGCTCCTCTGTTTCAGCAGGGTTACTGTTATGAGCACAGGCCGAATGAGGAATGTTGGGCAGTGCCACTGAATCCACCGATAACAGCTTTGATGATGCTTGGTTGTGTAAATCTGGCAGGAACGACCAATTTATGCTTAATTACTCAACAGATCAACAACAACAACAAATCTGCTGGAATGCGTGTGATGTTGTTCTCTTGCCAGAGGCGAATATGCCGTCCTGTGTTGTTTTATCATTCTATCACAGCTTTCTCCATCAGCCGGGCCCCTTTATTCATCACACCTATTTCTCTGGATTGATTTATCCCATCATAATGCCTCATTTGCACATCAGGCCACTTTGAAGATCTGTCAATGCTAAATATTTAATCAAAAAAAACCAACCAGCAAGAAACACAAGGAATAAGGGAGCGTTGAGGTGAAGCTAACACTTTGTGGCTTATCTTTAATCTTAAAGGTCATGAATGGACTGAAGATCCAGAGCAACGAGAATAAGAGATTCTCTGCTGACTTTGACAATCACATGAAGAGACGTGAGAGCCGAGAGGGATGGAGGCAGGGATGGAGGCAGGGATGGAGGCAGGGTTGGAGGGAGGGATGGAGGGATGGAGTAGGGGAGGGAGGGAGGGATGGAGTAGGGAGGGAGGGAGGGATGGAGGGAGGGGGGATGGAGGAGGGATGGAGGCAGGGTGAGGGAGGGATGGAGGGATGGAGTAGGGGAGGGAGGGAGGGATGGAGTAGGGGAGGGAGGGAGGGTCAAGCCCGAGCCAGCTCTCCCTGCTCTGCCTTTGTGCAGAAGTGGAAACAGTGTGAGGAGCTTACAGCGTGAGCCATGTTGAGAGAAGAATTCAAAATCCAGTGTGACAAACAAGACGTTGTGACCTCCCAACACAGTGCAAGCTGGAGCCATTATCTGTCTCACTTTCATAACGGGCATCGGCTTATTCTCTCCAGTCTTGCGGCTGAGTTTATCCAAATGTTAACGGTCTTGGCTGCGCGGCGGCGGCGTGCGGCAATAAAAAGCCTCAGCTGTCGTCAGTGGCTCAGCCGACATCTGAAGTGGAGGGCCAAGACCCTGTCCCGGCTTTCAGCAGGGCGGGCGGCTCCGTGGGGAGAGTAACTATGTGCTCATGGTGCCTCAGATTGCACATGACATATTCAAATAGCACGCCTGTATTATGCAAATGAGATGCAGCAACAGAAGAGGGGATTAGTCGCCAGCAACAAGCAGAGTCCTTTAAATTTTAATTATCCCAATGGGACTCTTTTCATTTGATATGATTCGACACAAGTGAGAATATAATGACTTTTTGTTTGGTTTTTGGATACAAACGTCCACGAAATGAAGCAAATGTAACACAGTTTATACAGTTCCATAGATAATATTCATAATCAGGATTATATTGATAATAATCATAACATTATTAATTCAAAACTTGAAACTATCAAAAGTTATGGATGAAAGAAACAACCATCACTAAAACCATTTCAGACAAGTAACACTAACGAGTTTTTATTCAGGGCTGCAATTAATGATTGTTTTCATTAGCAATGAATCCATCAAATATTTTTAATAAAATTATTTGTTTATATGTTTATTCCCTGATAAATTTAAAGATTACTCCGCTGTGTGAAGCAATGTGCTGATTGATTCATTGTTTTATTATTCATGTTAATATTTGTATCGTTAAATGTTTTATTTTGTAATTCTATTTATTTAAAATTCCTACCGGAGCACTTACCTCCAGAGCCATTTAAACCAAATCAAACCAAAATAAACAACGACCTCTGTTTTCAAAAATAAACCAAAATTAATTAAATGAACGAATCCACTCCGGGAAAAAAAGAAGCTTATTTGGTTAAAAAAGGAAATTATCATTCAATTATAACAATGGGGGTTTTGTTAAACATATAAATGAGACATTGCTAAAACAGACACGTAAACCTCAGAGAAGCGATTGCCTCGCTTCCGTTTAACGTGACTCATTCCGACAAAGCCCGGCCGGTGATCTATTTTGGGCCCCGTTCAAATTGAAAAAATGCAGATGAGACATCATTAGAGACTTGACTGCGATGGAATTGTCTCTCGTGCCTAGCATGCACTTCTTCCTCCATTTGTCCAATTTGGGAGGAAAAATGGAGCCCATCAAACATAAGTCACATTTATTACTATTCACCGTAGACGGGTCTCCGAAGTAAGATGACAGTTTAAATCAATTCCGTGGCGATAGAAGTCATTGTTGCTGATTCACAGCGTTCCCACCAGCATGTGTGCTCAATATTCCAGATGTCACGTCTTACACATGATATTTAACTGCACCGACACTGGTTTGAATGAGGTAATGGCTCGAAGTTCAAAAACTACTCCCCAAGTATTTTATACCGGGGAATTGGTACCAGTCCCAGATACAACTGCGTGACAATGAAGGATAAATAAATTCCACCGTTAATTTCCACAATTCTCGATACCCGATTTGATACCACGGCAAAAAACTAAACAATTAATCCGAAGTATTGCTTATCGATAAGTTTAAAGAGACTTCCGTATTTAAAACATTATGCTTTTTATATTTGTTTGTTTTTCTTCCGTGTTATGTAGGTTTTATGTTTATGTAAAAGAAGGAAGTGGTTGACCGATTACATCAGAGTGAGCCAGCTGACCAATCAGAGCAGACTGGGCTTTATAGGGAGGGGGAGGGGGGTCTTAAAGAGACAGCAGCTTAAATCAGGTGTTTCAGACAGAGGCTGACAAGAGGAGCTGCAGCAATGGACAGGAAATGAGGAAAGTGATGTGTTTTCTGAACATTAGAGCATGAGAACCTTGAATATGTCTCTTTTAAACAATGTCTCATGACAGATTCCAGGAAAATATGATTTGATCTAAAATGTACAAAGCCAGCCTTTGCCTTCAGTTTCTGTTTTCTGTGGAGCCTGGAGATCAATGACGCCATGAAACATTCAGAAATCCAAATGAAATGGTCAAATTACTATTCATGAACACTGACCTGAATCAAAATCATAAATTAACCATGTACTCACTGTCTTACATTGCCTTACATGTCACCCTCATGTTATAGTGCTCCGTACTATACATACCTGTCAGTTTCTATTCTAATGAGACAAATACCTTCATTTCTCTTGATTTGCCATGAAAACGAGCCCCTGTGAACTTATTCTTCTGCTGTTTTTCTAGATGCATTATGACCTCTTTTTTTTTTTTAATCACACAGCCTCTCACTGCCTCTCATTTCCTCCTCCCAACAGTCCAAGTGCAACGGATTAGCTGTTGCCAGTCTTTGCTCGGTTAATTAATGTCATTGAAGAGGACGGATAAGCTTTGAACAAGTCGGGGACAGCACAGAGTGTTGAAACAGGCTCGACCTGTTCAAATGTGGTGTTTTGAAACTGACTGTTGTTTCGGGTGAAGGAATTCATCTTTAAAAGATTGTTTCTAAATATTTGCCAGTAGCTTCCATGATTTTTTCTCTTTTTTTGGATGTTTAAGCCACGATTGATAGGACAGAGAATTTAAATCTCAACCAGGTGATTCTTCAGGTTCCCCAACAGCTTAAATGGTCTCTAGTTAATTACAAACATCATCATCTTGACAGTTTTAAATCACTGCTTTGGCCTTAATCGCACATTTAATGTGATATTTTTAAGAAAGATGCTGCAAAAGCAGGACAGAAGGTCCGATGGACAGATTGATGTAGAGAACCTTAACCGAGTAGTAGTAATAGTTTTTGTTTCACTTATCTTGACCAGAATGAAAAATATGGGACTGAACAGAAAACACTAATAACCTGTCGCCACCAAGCAAATACTACAAAACTGGGGGAGGGATGGAGCCTGGGAAGAACCCATTATTCTGGTGCAGATGCAGATTAAAGGGCAGATCCAGGATTCGTTCCCCCTTCTTCTAACTGTGTTTCATGATTGAGGTTATCAGACCTCTTTTATTTTTTCCTTTTCATGTGTAGGATTGTTTGGCCTCGTCGGAAGTATGAGTCTGGGCTGTTTCCGATTTTCTTTGAATTGATCTTCTATATTCTAGTTGTATGTTTTGCTTGGCGGGAGACGCATTTTATACTCTGGATGTCCATCATTATGTCTTGCAGCCGCTGTTATCCGTCTGAATCCCACTGGGTTCGTCCTCTGAACCCATTGAATTAAACACCAAGACATTTTCCAAAGACATATTGATTTAACCACTTAACAGCTGCAAGGTAAACGATCTGATGAACCCTTAACTGGCCCACCCACTGCAAAATGGGTGGGCCATTCATACTCATGGGTACCTTCCTTCAACAGCGGACACTTTTGAGTAGCGCACGTTCAAAGGACACAAGGACGTTTTCCTCCTGTCTATAAATTGAAAGGACACTTGCTTTCCCTTTGTCTCCAATGTGTGCTGAGGCTTCAGCCCACACATACATCGATTCACCCATACGTCTTAGTTTGGTAAATGTGATGAAGAAGATGCTGTGGTGTGGCTTTCTTTCATTCTTTATTTTAAAAAAATTCCTGCAGAATTAAACACTCTACTTAATCTGTTAATGATTGTCTGCTTGCTAATGTGCCATCCTCACCAAGTGGACTTGCAAAGAAAATACAAAATAATTCACGTGGGGAGATTCATGGCCTCAGACCCCTGCAGCACTTGTGGGTAAGTGCCCTTTAAAGACCATGTTTATGGTATTTCTGCTCTATTATGCAGTTCACAGCAGAAAGAGACAGAAATCTGGGAGACAGGGGGCGTGACATGCAGCAAAGGTCCCAGACAGGATTAAAAACCAAGATGCTATTACTGTACATGCCCGGCACTTTGGGCAAAGATCTACTCAGACAGTGGAGAAGGTGACCTCTGCCCATCCCCCCCCCGCACAACGCTGCCAAGAGCTGCGTTTATGCAAAATCCGTGTGAGTGTTATTGTTGTGTAATCCTTTTTGTCATCCTGGGATCATCAAAGTAGCTGTGCCTTAAAGTGGGTTCGGAGCATTCAACATGGGGTTAATTTTAACAGCTTTAATTTATTCTAAAAACCATTGTCTGATCACATGAGCCAAGACATCAACCTGTGATGTATATTCAATTCATGCAGAAGGCTCAGTGCAGGATGGTGAATTATTCACGTACAGTACTTTATAATATTCAGAATATTATAAAGTACTGTACATTTACTCATGTTTCTTCTTAAGTACAATTTTGAAGTACTCTATTCCTGCTTCAATTAGTAGATACATCACTACTTGTTAAAGGGTAATAGCTACATTTGTACAACAGGTATATGCTATCTATAGATTTATGGAGTTAACATTTTTGCAAGCAAACCACATGACAAGGATACGTGGTGAGGAATTTGTATTTAAAAGAAACACATGAAGTATTTTGACTTAGCAATGAATCCTTAGTAACAAGTATTTCGACTTTAAAGTAAAGGTAGACTGTGGAGCATTGTGGTATACGAACAATATGTATTTCTACTGCAGGTCCAGTCTATTTCACTGACAGTCAGTGGCAGTAATGTGAAAAGAAATGTAGCCATGAGCTATGAAAGGCAGGGAAAAGACTGAATTCATATATGCATGTAAACCATAGACTGTGAAGCGAAGAACACATTTCCTCCTAAAAATATCCCGGATACAGGTGCTGCCTCCTTGCACTTTTGACATCTGTGAGTGTGGAGCTGTGGAAATGAGATCTCGCTGATACACGCACTCGACCAATCGCTGGTCAATCTCAGCTGTTGATCGTGAGGTTTCACCCAAATTTGATATCATCAAATACTAAATATAACCGAACACTTGAACATACATCAGTGTGATAAGAACTTCTTAAAATGACAGATAACCAGCTTTAAGTTTGTTCCATTTCCGATCTTCTCACATGGAGAAGGGGGGATTTATGACTTTCACAGCACCTAGCCACCAGGGGGCAATCAAGATCATTTGACTTCATCTTTTCTGTTATGTTTTCCATATGTTCACAATGTGAGCGTATATATTTATATGCATGATCAGTTCTGCAAATACAGTCTAATGAATCACCCCAGAGATGTCCATTAGCCCTCAAGGCTACAAACGATGCATTGAAAGACTTGAGTACAATACGCAGCTGAAACGTCCGTGGATGAATAAAAACTCTGAAAGCAGCAAGTTAACATGAAGTATAATGTCTGTCAGCAGGCGAACACTTTGAACACCTCAAGTAATAAAGTACGATGTGTGGGTTTATACTCCAATCCAGAAAATAAGCGTGACCATAATCTTTCCATTTAGAAATAAATCACTTTAATCCTGTTTCACGCCCAATTAAAGACAGCATATGATGCCCATATTCTACCTCACTGTTATGGAAATGAAAACTAAAATTAAATTTTTCATTACTGTTTAGCTGCAAGATATTGTTTTAATTCCATTAATATGCATGGACGTGTCAGGGCTATTGCAGGAGATTTGAGAATTGGATGATGAGCCCATTTCAAACTGTCCCAGGCCTCAGGGCGATGTGCCCCCCCCCCCCCATCTAAAATAATCAGGTTGCATTTTATTCTTCAGACAAGCAAATCTTTGAAAACTTCCACCACAGCTTTGCTCACGACACTGAGCCGACGGAGTACAACACGGGGGAGATTGACTCGTTTTCAATGCATGAATGTGTTCTGAGTCGGGGTCAAGCAGAGAGAGAATCCAGCGCATTAAGCCTGTAAACAGATGGCAGCGCCGGAGAGGCCCGGTACCAGGGAGCGCAGCAACAAACGGCGTGATTGACAGTTTCACCGAAATAGCACAATAAACGGGAGCCGAGTTATTCCCATAAAAAAGGCAGGAAGAAAACCTGCCCCTGTGCTGATGAAACTGTCTGCCTGAGAGCAGCCGGTGTATTTGTACTTCAAAGTATACTTCATTACTGTTTCTGACTGAAAAGAGCAACTACACACACACACACACACACGCACAGGTGGCGTTTCTCTCGTGTTTCATTAGGGCTAAATGTTGGGAAGTCTTCTCCAGAGGGAAATAAGAAATTCCAAAGTACTCCCAAAGAGAAGAACTTCAGAGATTCACACAAACAAAACCCTTAACACTGGATTTTTATGTACTCTTTTAATTAATTTCCCCTACCACCCCGAATCGCCTGTATTTATTTTGCGGGACAATTCGGGTCCATTTAATTCTCTCTCCACTCCGTCTGTCTGGGTGTCCTATCACAATGATAATAAGCAGCTCTCTGATATTCCGTTTGAAGATCGTCCTCAAATGATTTTGTTTAAAAGCAGACTGTTAGAGGACGATCAGCCATGCGGCGATGCGCTCTCCTCACTCCTGCTCCCTCTGCGCATAAACATAATGGATTTAGGAAAAAGCCTAATTTCCTCCTGCGCTCATGTAACTGTAAATAGCCCTGTTCCAATATTCGTCAATTAGCACCCAGCTCCTCGGTGAAAGTTGCTCTTAGACGAGGTAGTTACGGGGTTTGTCTCGTGAAGGAATGTCTCAAATATAGTAAGTGGATAAGAGTGAGGGTTGGAATAAAGTGACAGTTTCTCTGGTCTTCCTGTTGCTGCCGAGCGAGGCCACAGATGCTCGTGTTCGTTCCTATCAACCAGGGGTGAGGACCTCCATTAACCACGTTCCCTCTCAGCCCCCTTTTTTCAGATTGGTGGTATTTGTAGGCTATGATTGATAATTTCCCCTTCATTGTGACATAATGTAGCATGGTTAATGAAAAGCTATGTTAATGGCCTCCAGATTAGAGTTTAAATTTGTACTTAATATGCTAATAAGCCCATTTATGAATTCGATATGAAATCCGTGCAGATTGAGTCGAGGATCTTTGCCTCAAACGTGTGATTCGTCAACACGTTCAATGTTTGTTTTTCTCCTGTCAGTTTGTCACTTCTGATGGATTTTTCTCTGCTGAACATGGTTATGATTAAGAGGCAGAGTTGGATATATTTGCATGTTTGCATCGGAATAGCTTGTGCATGAACGCTGGCTTCAATCTGCATATGTTGGAGGTGGAGGCGACGGGTGGCTGTTTACATGCCAAAACCAAGGTTGTCCCTCCGACCTGAATGCCTCCATCAGCTCGCCGCAGTTTGTCATCTCACTCATCAGACCGACCCACATCAGCACTTTAATCAGACCGTGACGTCTACTTGTAACTGTGCAGACTCCCAGGAGCCCCGCTGAAGAGAAACGCTGCGTATACTAAATCACCACCAGGCAGCGAGTCGTACACATTTGAGTCAGGCTGTCACTTCTTCCAAAAATCAAGTTCGGACAAATTTGACGTGACATGCAATTGGTTTGCATGTATTTGAATACCTGTGCACCCAGTCGGACACTGGACGTGGCTCCGCTCGTCTGAGGTGCCTCCTCCTCTGCCTCACCTGGGTGGAAAACTAACAGTTGAGCCTCCAGATTTGTTGTGTTTGAAAAGTAAAGGTCTTTGCACACTAAGTCCGTATTTTTCACATGGTTTTTTAATCCGTCATCCAATAAAAAATCGTCACGCACAGAAACCTTGCTCACTGAGTCCTATGCTTTTTTATTATTCTATTAGTTCCCAAAACTCGCAGTAGGGTATAAAATGGAGTCGAGCAGTTCGGGTGATTTTGTGGTTCTCTCACTTCTTTAAAAGAAAAGAAAAGAGAACATTGGCTCCATCCAATCCCACAGAAGCCGCCAGGAACACGGAGAATTCCAACTTGTCATCCAGGAGCTGCGAAATTATCCCCATCGCTTCCAAGTCTATTTCAGGAGTCAGTGGTGCAGTTTGATCCGCTATCAACACTGAGACCACATACTAATGAAACAAAAAAAAATCATTTCTGTGATCCAATTGATCCAGAACATCTCAAACAACGACTTTGAAAGAAGAGAAAAAATGCAACTTAAACCTGTTTCTAAAACTTTAATGACGGATTAAATGTTGTGTTTAAACGTGATCGACACAACGTGAGGTTTTATTTATTATAAACGTGCAACAATTTGGGATGAAAAATATGGACTTGGCAAGCAAAGACTTTCAGCAACAATTTTTTAGTTACTAAAAGATTAAACACCACACGAAACCCCAGAACTCAGAAAGTCTGATGCACTTTTTCTAAACTGTATATTTTGATTTCGAATGTGTCATCAAAGTTTGAATATGAACTTTGCCTCCCACGTTCTAATGATTGTTTGAATTAGGAACATAAAGTTACAGCCCTACCACAGAATATGCTTTAGACATTATATTGTAATGTACCAGTTTAAATGAAAACCAAACAATGTCTCCCTCTTTTCATGTAAATCTGGGCTAAATATTAAACTTTTAGTTTTTCCACCTGGACCATAATGTGTTACTTCTGATCAGCAGGTTAGAATAACACTGTACTCTCTCCCATCACTTCAGCCCTAGAGGACGTGATGAGTGCTCTGCTGGTAAAAGCCTCGTCTGGCTGCAGCCGCACAGTAAATGCATTAATGAAACAAAATGTTCTCTTATCCGCAACAACACTTTGATACATTAGTCCTTTGTGTTAACAGGTATCACGAGTCCCTGCACACACACACAGACACACACACAGACACACACACACAGCTGCACATTAAAGCTACACTTCCATCATTCAGAAAACCTGTCATCAACCTCGCCATCAGTGGAATTCTGTTTGATCCTGTGGCAAACTGGAGTATATAGAATAATGTTTGATACAGGAGATGGTTCGGCTGAGAGCTGTTTCAGTCTGGTTATACTTTCTTTACATTATAATTTGTCCTGCCTGGAAAAAAACCCAGCAGAGAGAAGAGGTTTCTTTGCCTCATCGGTGTCACTGGGATCAATGGGAAATATCAGCCTCCTAATCTACGCTAATATTTTACATATGTTTGTAGTTTGTGTCTCATCCTAATTACTTCATTATGCTTCAAATGCAAATTGTAATATGTGCAAATCCTAATCTACTACTATACTACTCATTTCTATATATCCAGTATTCTGTTAAACTGGCAGTGCCTTATACACTTTCTGTTTCTCTGGGCCAGACTAACTTTGGTAGTATAATGTGAAGCCTAATCAATACAATACAGTTCCATTTTAGCCCTAAAGCGTCTTTTTCTTTTCAAAATATTTGCTGGATTATAAGAAATCAATAAGTGAGCGTCCAGCGTGTAGTGCCTGTAAACTCAATTACCTGCTGCAGCAATGTTAACTCTGCTCTTGAGGTCAAGTCAGACAAAAAAAACTGCTCGCGGCTTGTAAGTGTGTAGAAAATCACAGTCCTGCCACTTGTGTGTGGGTTGGTTCTTTTGCCTGAGGATGATTTGTGGAAAACTAGCAACAACATCAGAGACAACACACTGAAACAAATATCCACCAGAGACAGTGATGCTTTCCCGAGCTTATGAAATGCACGTTTGATAAGATTTTGTAAGAAGGGAGGGAAGGAGACGCGCTAGTTGCAGTGGTAGGTCGGCTTTTTGGGAAAGATGTGAGGTTATCGTACCTCAACATGGAGAATGTCTATGAACTGTGTCATTCTCAGAACTGTTTGTCTGAGTCATGATTGTACCACAGCTTGTACCACAGCTTGTTCGAAACGTGGACTTATGAAAATGGCTTTTTGATGACCGTGCAGTGTTTTCTTTGATTTTACTCAGCAAACTCTGACAACAGAAAATAGATGTTTTTATCTGGGACAGTTATATCGGATAATAATTTTGATAGATCTGGGCAATAAATCATATAAAGTCCATGTCGTCAATTATCCAGATAGATGTCACATTATTATTTATTTTGCTCCTGAGTAAAGGTTGTGGTTTAAACTCTTCTTTATGAGCAGACAATGTCTTTCCATCTATCGGCAGAAGGAGGCCATGGTGAAAACCTCTGTGCATGGTTGACTCGATCTTTTGCATCACTTTTCTTTTTTAACTGCGGCCGACGGGTTTGTGTTAGAAGCAGAACGCTGTGTCAGGTGCAGCTGCTACAATACACCGACCGAACAGTAACACGTCTGATGAAAAGCTTGATGGGGGATTTTATTAAAGAGCCGGCGAGGTGGCAAATCACTGAGGGAGTAAGAGCCCGGAAGACCACTCCGAAGTTCAGTCGGAGAGCGGAGCCCAGTAGCTGTCAGCTTGCCTGGAACCAAACAATAGATTCAAATAGTCGTGCCTACTCCAAATTGATGATCCGGGGCGCCAGCGGTTTTCTCATCCAGATGGGACTGGTGCACCAGCAGGATAGTTAACCAGTAATCAAGTCACATCCGTCATCCAATTCCAAATTCTGCACCTCGGCCGCCTCCTGCCGCTAACTCGTCCTCTTGTGTTCCCCCTGAGTGATGCTTGGAAGTTGGGGGGGGGGGCCTCGCTGATTGCCCTTGATGTGAATCAAATGCATCTGTCTGCTTGTCGCCAGTTCCTGAATTCTTAGCCAACGATCAGATGGGAGGAAGCAGGACACAGAGCAGCATTGCTCCTGGTGGATTAGGGCCACTTTTCAGCTTTAAATATTATAGAAACATTTCACCTGTTATAAATGTAAACCTGTTTTAAAGGATAAAAACAAAGCCGATTATTAAATGTGTTATGTTATGTACAAGAATACAAATCAGGGTCTTGTGCAGGGGATCGTACTGGAGGTTCGGCCTCACCTGTGTTACCATCAGTAGAGATTATTAGTAAAGTCCCTTAATCGATTAGTTGATTGACAGAAAATAAATGAGCTACTCTTTTGTTTAATTATTAAAAAGGTCTGATGATAAATTGATTTGTTTTTGTTTGGCCTTTTACTCAGATGAAATGCTGGAAACAATCAAACCTGAGGCTGGAGAGGTTTTATTATTTTCTAATGTTCCATCGCCCGCACAAGTAATTTAATCAAGAAAAACAAAACAAATAGAAGCTGTGATTACACGTCTATAGTTTCAACCTTCAACTTAAACAAGATAAAATGCAAAATCATGCATACGACATATTTAATTAGTGAGGCAACTGCTGGTGTCATTGCTTAACCTATAGTGTGCATCATGTTGAAGTTGGTTTAAAGTCCATGTTGTTTGGTTGATCAGTCGTTCTGCATTAAGTGTGATCACACACAGAGGTATTTCAAGAAAGTGCTTTGTGTCGTCCCATAGCTGAAATCCTCCAATAAGCCCTCACCAGGGACAAACCCTGCAAATCCATATTTAACATCAACTGAAGGTTTTCAGTTTCAGACCTGCTGTTTTTAAACAATGTCTTCTGGTGTAAAAACTTGTAGCATTCTCTAATTAGTGGAAACAAAACTGGATAAGTTGTCGTCATAGAATATCTCCAAAGTAAAAGGTGATTTGATGAGACCAAAGAAATCCCTTTAGCGGTGAACATTGATGTTTGGCAGGAGACGCCTTTTCCAAATACAAAACAAGCTCAGTCCAGCTTGATTATTGCACAACAGTTACTGACGCTGCAAACACAGTGTAGCACAGCTTTGAAAAGCAAGGATGGGCATAATTGCATTAGATGCACTCAAATCCCAGATTTAATTGAAGTTGGCAACCGTCAGAAGTTCCCCGCGATTCTTTCTAGAGCCGTAATGTGTGTGATATAGGTCAGGAGATGAGAGATTTTGCCATAGGAAGACAGAATGAGTCACACGAACAAACAGGATGACACAGAAAATAAAACATCAGCATGTCTGTGATGATGCATCCCTCCTCTGTTTCACATTGTTGATGTATAATAGGCCAGGAATGTGGGATGTTTAATAAACAAACACGGGGGATATCTGGCATTGACCCGGTGGAGTCAAATTCAAAGGCAGCGTTTCCAGGCCCAGTCACAGTTTGGCTGAGAGGGCTTCATGTCACTGTGAGAAGTATTTGGATGGTACACGACGGAGGGAGCAGAGTGAATCGTCTGATGAGCTCAACCCGGGCAGAAAATAGGAAAATACACTGAGGTTTTTACGACTGAAACTAAAACTGAGCCACAGACAAAGAGAGGAATTCATATTTATACAAGTCAAACTAAAACCCCGTGGTTTAAGAATAGGCATCGTGTCAGCAGAGTACTATCAGTTAATTGATTTTTTTCCCAGGTATCTTTTAATAGCTTTAGCTGCTTTGTTATTATTTGCCTCACAAGGTCAAGCCTCACATTTCGTTTTTTTGGACATTTGCATTTTGGGTTTTTCTGTGACGTAGCTATCTGTCGAGAAACAGCATTGTTTCCAAGTACATGTAGAGAATGATCGAGTATTAAATGTCGAGGGAAAGCAATTGGCATCTACTTATGGATGAAAATGCCTGCGAGTAATCCCTGAATTATTCATTTAATATGCTAAGTGTGTCTATTTCAATGCCTTAAACCTCCCTTGGTGTAAAATTACGTAACTTAAGTGGTAAACAAATTAAATAGACTCACTTTTCAAGGATGAGGAAAAAGGAGGCACCTCGTATCGTTTTCTCATCACAGTCCACTGTAGTTTTTATATTAACTGCTGAAAAGAAGAATGAAAACCAGTCAGTCTATTTATTATATTAAAAAAACTTTGTGGATTGTGGAGACATGATTAACTTGAGGTCAAACTTCTCTCCACGCCACCGGAGATAAAGACACTGAATTAATTTATTCTCTGTTTGCTCTCGATTTCTTATAATTCAAGGAAGAGTAATAGATGCTGAATATATGCATTTTACTGCTCATGTGTAAAATTGGTTTACGCTACTTTAATTTCATCAGTGTCACTGATTATACAGACGCACCCAGGCTCTAATTGTAGGATGGCAAATGTTTTCAAACCGTATTTTAAATCGTACGAACAGGTCGACATTTTATTGTGACCCATTTTTAAACTCTGTTGTGCGAAGTACAAATGTTGAAAACAGACTTTATTTGACTGACAATATTGTGTATGAGTTACAGTTCTGCAATAACACCCAGGTGGGCACCCCATCGCGGGATTATGCTCGTCAAAAACACAATAATTGCAAATAATTGAATCATTGACACTTGCAAAGGGGAAAACAAATGAAACGCAGATTGTTTGTCGAAATGCTCACAAATGTCCATGAATATGCAAAAGTCACTTGGAAAAAGTCAACACCAGCCAGGAGATAATTTTAGAAATGTGTGGTTGCTACACTTCATGAAAGTAAATCACACGTTTGATGTACGCTGCACTGAAAAGATGAACAAAAAAAGAAAAGACAATCACTTAATATTTACCTATAAGACACTGGCATCACAGCCGAGACAAAACAGGTATTTGTTCAACTGAAATGTTTCTACTCATCACTTTTGTAAAGATGCGTCTCTGACAGGGTTGCATTACCTAAGATACAAAATAATGTAGTTTAAAACGTGACAATTGGTGCATTTTACTCTTTGTTGTTGGGGATTGTTTATTTATTTCATGAAATTACTTGTTAACATACAGAAAACATTGTAAAGTATAATAAGATGGCTTTACTTGAAAAAGTATAACAACTCATTGCCTGAGAAAAATTAAGTTAGGTAAACTTAAGATGACAAGAAACAATAGTTTGATTATTTTGAGTGTGTGGAACTAAGATTAAATTGTTTATTGTGAGTGTGCAATAGTTAGATTAACTTGTTTAAGTGTGTAGTACTTATATCAACTTGTTTAACAAACAAAAAAGATATTTGTTCCACTGAAATCTTTCTATTCATCAGTTTTGCAAAGACACCTCTTTGTCTGAAAACTAAAACATAACACTAAAACTATTTTGTTTAAAACATGACGATTAGTGCAGCTCAGTCTTTGCTGTTGGGGTTTGTTGACCTTCACCGAAAGCTAAAGCCAAAGCTAAATTGGCTTCCTTACCACCAGTTGTTTCATCACATCCCTCCACTAAACAATTAAAGAAGATTTAGTGCCCTGACATGCACGTAATTAATATTCCAGCAATGTCCACAGTGTTTATACAACAGTTGGCAAACATGACTGAGGTTGGTTGCAGATGCTGGATGGTGGTCATGCTCCAGGAAGACATTAGTTTGCTGACAGGGCTCGGGCAGTCCCCCATTTTAAACTATTTATTTGGCCCCTTCTAATGGCATAATTAATCCAGCCTGAAATTGGAGGTACCACATAAACTGCTGCCTGCCCGTAATCTGCACGACAGCTGAGGAGCTGCTTCTGCGGCTGCTGCCTTGTGAAATATTTCATACTGTGATCCCAGGGTCTCAGACGTGTAGTAACATAACACTGGCCTTAAACTGTCTGCATGTTCTCTCTGCTCTGCGGCTTCCTCCCACAGTCCATGAGACATGCAGTTGAGGTTAATTGGACACTGGAAATGGCCCGTAGGTGTGAATGTGAGCATGAATGGTTGTTTGTCTCTGTATGTCGGCGCCTGTGATGGACTGGCGACCCGTCCGGTGTGTACTCCTCCTCCCCCCAAAGTCAGCTGGGATTGGCTCCAGCCCGTCCCCTCAACCCTCCAAGGACACACGGTAGAGCTAATGGATGGATGGCCTGAAAGTTACTGTTTGGAATGAGTTTCCCGTAGACTTGGAAGTAATCGCCTGATGAATCCGGTTCCAATCGAATCCACGTTGTTCATGTCATATCTCAACGTATTCTCCTGAAGAAGTTCCTTTGATATCTCAGGAAAAGTTGAATTTAATACATCACATCGTACAGTTTTATCAGTTTGCAATCGTGATACTTTACTGTTAGCTAACTTTATGTTTTCCTAAAAAATAATGAGGCAACACAATGCTCCAAATTCAATCAGCTCCCGGTTGTAGCTCGAAGCTTCAACACATCCATCCTCACTCTTGTTTAATCTCAACTCATCCGCAAACAAACAACAGCAAATATTGAACTAGAAGAGTTGAATTATATCCATGTCAATACGTCTGATCATTGTGATTCCGCCTGTATAGGATTGTTGCAATAACTGATGGGAGATAAAGTTTTCTACGTGTTATATTTGGTGACAGGTGACAAAACAGGATGCAGGGGACAGCACATAACACCGAGGGGTAGGGATAAAGCTGCGAGGCATCCCAGCAGCACTTTGGGAGTAAACCTCAAGGAAAAAGTATTTATCTAAGAGACTGTCTTGTTGCCCTGAATTGACCCTGACAAGCAGAACTTATATATGTGTTACTAAAGAAGTTGTTACACATATTATCTCATGCCATTCAGCTTCTTTAAGGTTAAATAGATTGCTGCAGATGAAGCTTTAGTAGGTAGAGAAATTGCAAAAAACGAGGTGGGTGTTACAAAATACATAAAGTAAATTTAAAAGGGAAGCAAAGAAAGTGACGACTACAAGACACGTTTGACTAAAAGCTTGACGGACAATTCAATTTTCTTGGGGTTACAAAAAAGTTTGACATCCTCAAAGCACAAAGCTACAGAAGACAGAGCAGCAAGACGTCCCATCAGACTCCGGGTGGAAAGACACTTTCTTCATTTGCAAACAGACCTTCAGCCATTTAAAAGTGACAGATTCTTGGCTGTGTATTTATCCTGCTCATTAGATTATGTGTTTAGTCGACATGTGGAAAGAATGATGGATAGAGCTTGGATTCAGCTGGGGGGGGGGTGTTAAAAATAACAGGTCTGGTCGTGGATGGAGCCTCTGAAGACGCTGAGCCCAGGGGAACCCTTTCATTCGACCTTGTCTGATCCACCGACTGTCTCCTGCTATATGGTCTTTCCAAAAATAGCAGTGCGAGTTCATGCTGGGGAGCGGGAGACATTATTTTACTCAACCTGCTAAAGTACTGAAGCTCCTCTTCATCACTACACCGCTGCTGATTGCTAAGAAGGGGATCATTACTGTACATTTATTAAATTTGAATCTTCTCTACATATGTGGAGCCATATTTTTGTGATTGGCATCAATCAGACCAAACAGCACAGGCAGAGGAATGATCCCCCAGCTCCGTGTGCTCCTGCAACAGCAAATAAAAAGTATAACAACACAAGGAAAAGAGATGGATAAATAAATGAAGAAGCGGATGAAGGGTTAGCAGCTCAGAAAGTGTAATAGATGGTCCACAAGTGTTGAGATTGATGTGTGCAGGAGGATATTACTGTTATTGTAGAGTGTGAATCCGGAGGATACAGAGAAAAGATTGAACATGAACCAATGTTCCCTTTGAGCATTTTTAGGGGAACGTAACTCTGCCTTCGCTTTATTCTGCTCTCCTCTCTTCACCTTTGACTTGAACCTACTAATGCTGCAAGGCGGATTTTTACTGTTACCTTCGTCGATGAGGTTGTGTTTTCACCACCTCTCCATTTGTTTGCAAGCAAGATAACACAAAACCTACTCGAGGCTTTACCACGAAACTTGGAGGGAGGATGTATAAGATTCGTATCAGGGGCTTGATCAAGGATTTGTTTTTTCACTTCCTTTAACATTGCGAGATGAAGCGTTTTTTAAAAAAAATGTCCTTTCTCAGAGAGTAAAACACGGATCTTGATGAGAAAAAATTGTTTTAGGGGACTGATATTTAAGAGAGTGTGGAATTTGGTCGAGATTAAGTGCATTTAAGAGTGATTTCACGAGGAGACATTCTGTGTTGTGTCACATGTTGCGGGTTGTTTTAGTTTATTTTAGTTGATGTCAGATCAGATGGTGGCTGGAGGTGACACGTTGGTGTTGGCACAAAAGCAAAAGCTCCCTCACAGTGCTATGACTCATTAGCACCCACGGATTTATCAGTTGGCTCATAGTGTCGCAGCAATAATGTGTGTTTTTCTTTGTCTTTGTGTGTTAACCTTCGGTGTATTTTCTCAATTCAAATTCTCCATATGTTGTTGTGTTTGTGTTTTCTTTTTACTTTGTAAAGTTTACGGTTCAACTGCAAAATATCAAGCTCAACTTACTTTTCTTTGTAATTGAGGCTTGATGACGACATCTTAGGAATAAGCAATAATTATCAATTGCGTACATCAGCCAATATGTTGATATTGGACATTTTTGCTCAGGCTGTAATTTAAACTCCAAGACTATGATTGAATCATCATCATCTTCATCATCTAATCTATGTCATAAGACTGTATTTTGTGCTTTTAGATCACGTCTCTGTTAAACAGTTCAATAGAGGCTCCATTTTTTCTCCAGAAAAGCAGAATGTACTTTGTTCCTGCACCTTGGCTCTGACAGTGTTTACAGGCCAGCCCTTGTCAGCAGCGGACCATGAGCTCCTGCAGCTCTCTCTCCGTGAGGCCGGATGCCACAGCCTTGGCTTCCTTTATTGAGCCGTTGTGTGGATGTTGACTGTTTAGTGTGGCGGCGTTTCCTTTATCCTCAGCGGTTCTATTTCACTCCGCAGGGTCAGTCTCATATAACTCAAGAGAGACCCGCTCCGACTCCAAGGGTAAAGAAATATTTGTCCTTTATAATCTGATCCAATAAAAGATCCCTCCTCCTCCTCAGTCGTGGGAGTTTGATGAGTTTCATAAAAGACAAAAACAGGGTTGGAGTTATTTCAAAGTGCAGATGTCTGAAATGAAAGATTTCATTATCTCACCACCACGTGCCTGGTGGTGCCATTTGTGATCGGGAGCTGTTTTTTTCGTTCTGCGTGGTCGTCGTCATCGCTCTTCTGTGCCGTAAAAAAGGGGGATCTTTGTTCGGGAGGAGGCTGATGGAACGCTGCGGCCTTAAGGGGGGGGGCTTGGTACAATTATGCAGCTGTTACCGTTTGCTTGTTGTTATGAGCAATGTGTCGGGGATTGGGTCGGAGAATAGAATCCAGAATGCATCCCAGAACCTTGTGATATACATGTTTCTGTGTCA
This sequence comes from Hippoglossus stenolepis, assembly GCF_022539355.2. Classification (NCBI taxonomy): domain Eukaryota; kingdom Metazoa; phylum Chordata; class Actinopteri; order Pleuronectiformes; family Pleuronectidae; genus Hippoglossus; species Hippoglossus stenolepis. The sequence goes on from NC_061483.1 coordinate 5,283,284, forward strand.
GCGGGCTCCGAATTATGTGCCTTATTCATTGCGCACACACCCAAGGGCCTATTCCACTGGGTAATGAATAACGTGGCAGACAGGGAGGAATCTCTCGCCCCATCTTTCCCTGTTGCATGAACCTGCAATAAATTTCCCGCCAATGCCATATGGTGGCAAGTCATGTGTGGAATTCAGCGTGCCATGTTATTTATTTATTTCCCAGGTGTTGCTTTTCTATTAGTGATTTATGTGTTATTGTGTATGATCTGCTGCTGGGATCTATGACATGGGGGGGTGCAAGGGTTTTTTTGGAAGGTGGCCCAGGCTGAAACGAAGCCACGGATTCAGAGTAATGTGGCAGCGCTCGGCTCCGTCCGTGAGCGTTGGGGTTTTTCTATCGTTCCTTTGCAAGTGAGGAATGGTCGATGAGATTCGGTTAAAAATGAGCGATTCATACAAAAGGGGGAGCTGAGTGAATGTAAGCAGGTATTTACCAGGGAATTATTCAGCTATATCAAGTGCATATGCTTTGCTTGAAGCTGTTTTGAGTTTGCGATCACGTAAGGAAGCAGAGGAGATAATCACTTGGTTGTAGAGAAACTAAAAAGTAATGATGTGTCAGAGTTGTTGTTTACGTGAAGAACCGAGTCCGAGACACGTTCATCACAACAGGAAACCAACCGGAACATTCAGAGGAGGGGTGGAGCCTGGTTAGAGCAGCGGGAGGCTTGAATAAATGATGCTGAAATTCTGCTGCAGAAATTGCAGTGTTTTCGTTAACAGCTCCTTAATCGTGTTATCTCTCCAAGTGGACGTCTTAGATATCTGTATTCTTCCAGACTCCGACATTTGCCTTCTCACCTGCAGTTCTCCCAGAAAATTTTGGGAAAATATCCAGAATTCTGTGCATGTCTGAGACATTAGATTTGATTTTTATGAACATGTCTCCCCTGATGAAAAAAAAGATTTAATTTGCAGTCATTTCCCTTCATCCATTATCCACCTGTGACAACTTAACCAGGATTAACATTTTTATGGTTTTGTTTTTGCCGAGCAGCATTCGAATCCTGAACCCCGTTGTCAAGGTCAAAGCCCTGTGTTTTATTAGCACATAAAAAATGATGTCTGGTTTGTCTTGATCATATTATAATATTATAATTAAGTCTGTCGTACAACAAGTTTTTTCTCCATTCACTGTTAAAAGTATGGATCCTAAAGGACAAATGCACGAACATATTTTTCTTCATATTTTGAAGAAAGTGGACGTCTTGCTGCTCTGTCTTCTTTAGCTTTGTGCTTTGAGGGAGTCAAACTTTTTTTAACCTCAAGAAAATTGAATTGTCCGTCAAGCTTTTAGTCAAACGTGTCTTGTAGTCGTCACTTTCATTGCTTCCCTTTTAAATTTACTTTATGTATTTTGTAACACCCACCTCGATTTTTGCAATTTCTCTACCTACTAAAGCTTCATCTGCAGCAATATATTTAACCTTAAAGAAGCTGAATGGCATGAGATAATATGTGTAACAACTTATTTAGTAACACATATATAAGTTCTGCTTGTCAGGGTCAATTCAGGGCAACAAGACAGTCTCTTAGATAAATACTTTTTCCTTGAGGTTTACTCCCAAAGTGCTGCTGGGATGCCTCGCAGCTTTATCCCTACCCCTCGGTGTTATGTGCTGTCCCCTGCATCCTGTTTTGTCACCTGTCACCGAATACAACACGTAGAAAACTTTATCTCCCATCAGTTATTGCAACAATCCTATACAGGCGGAATCACAATGATCAGATGTATTGACGTTGATATAATTCAACTCTTCTAGCTCAATATTTGCCGTTGTTTGTTTGCGGATGAGTTGAGATTAAACAAGAGTGAGGATGGATGTGTTGAAGCTTCGAGCTACAAGCGGGAGCTGATTGAATTTGGAGCATTGTGTTGCCTCATTATTTTTTAGGAAAACATAAAGTTAGCTAACAGTAAAGTATCACGATTGCAAACTGATAAAACTGTACGATGTGATGTATTAAATTCAACTTTTAGGAGAATACGTTGAGATATGACATGAACAACGTGGATTTGATTGGAACCGGATTCATCAGGCGATTACTTCCAAGTCTGGGGAACATATTTTTACCCATCTATCTGTTACTTGTTTGAGTTTAACCTTCAATTTAAATCTACTAAACCCTGTCCAAGCTATTATATTCAAGTTAATTATCATATAATGGTGTGAAGAGGGAAACTGGTTTATTCTTTGTGCCGCTGGGTGTTGATGATACCAGATCAGTTTTCTACTACGCCGGCTAAGTTGTGCAGCGCTGGTCAAAGTAAACTGGGGCGAGTGAGGATCAGAGAGTGAAGCAGGGCCACTTTACTCCCTGACCTCAATTTCTCTCCTGATAAAAAGCAATAACTACCTTAAATAAGCTGATTCTATTTCTATAATTAAGATTACATTATGGCACTTGGCATTTTTGTCTTTGCGTCTCCAACTGCCTGCTATCTGCAGACGGAGTGGAGTGGATGGGCTCTTTTGTGGGACCGCTGTTATAAAGAATTACAATTAGAAAACTCGAGGGCTCATCAAAGTAATCAAATTTATGGGCTTTAGGGGGAATTTAGGGCCTCTGGGTTCTTTTATTAGCAGGGTAACAGCATTCAGACTCGATTCCAAACACCTCCCAGAGGGACGGCCGCCGTCCTTGAGTCGGTAAACAAGGATGTTAGATTCAATGAAAAATAGATTTTTCAATTTTTATTTTCCAGATTTGTGTCAGGCACTGAAAGGGAAAACATTTAGAGTCATAACTCTAAATCTGTCAATTAAGAGAGAGATCAGGCTGTTAAAAAAAGAAGCAGCCAAAGGCCAAATGTGTCAGGTCATTCAACTCCTGAGCCCCCCCCCCGTGCTCCTTCACGTCGGGCGCACCAGGTCCCTTTACACTCGCCTTTTTCTTTTTTACCCAGATCATCTTTGTAACCAGTTCTTACTCAATTGGGATTAAACTGTGATATTTTTAATAAAAAAAAGAAAATCTTAATTATGACTGCAGATCGTGCTGTGTAGTAATATCTTCCTCTACTGGAAGCTCGGTACAAAGTGACAGGAATTCCACTGCAGTGCAATTCCCTTAGAGCTCAGTTTAGCAAAGAGAAAAACAGGATTTGACAAATGTGCCCTGCGGAATTTTTCCTTAATAATTGGATGGACTTCATTAATATTTAAATGGAAATACAGGGGCATACCTCTGGTCATGAGATCTATCTCTGCACAACGAGCCTTCGCTGAATTGGTTGATTGAGAGGGGTCTGCCGTTTTTTTTTTTTCTTACTTCTTTTATTCATCCGGAGACTGTGCAGGGTAGATATTAGTTTTCACCCCTATTGCTCTTCCCTTTAGCTTTAACGACGGTGCTTTTAATCCGCTTTAGAACACCTCTCTCTCCCACGGGTGCCAATAAAGAGTGAATTCCCTCAGCCGGTGGCAGACGTTTAATAGTGAAATCTCTCTCTGCCATTCTCTCCACAGACAAAGCTATGACGGGCTGGAGAAGAAGCTAAAGGAAGTATTCAGTGAACGCAGCAGCATCTTGCACCAGCTCTCCAAGACATCAAAAGAGCTGGACAGCATAAAAGGCAACATCAAGGTTTGAATTTTTACTGTTTCTCTTTGAAAGATGCAGAGACGATCCAGGGTCGTCTCTGCTGAGTTCTGGGCCAAAGGTAATTTCCCAGCCTCTGCTCCATCTGATGACTGGCAAAGCCACGACTCTTATCATTTATTTTTCAATCAGTCTGCTGTGTAGCAACTCGCTGTTGTTAAATATTAATGTGCAAATGTTTTGTTTTTCAATTTAGTTAGGCCCACCCATTGTTGCGCCTGTGATGTGTTACTGGAAATGCAGCTGCTGAATAAGCAAAGCGCGGTTTGGAATGCATATCAATTCGTTAGTACGTAAGCATATTTTTTTATCATCAATGAAAAAGGCAATTACAAAGAGGTTTAGTGAAGCAGAGAGAAGAAAGATAAATTAGGTGAAGTTGACAGGACTATCAGTTCAGACATTTAAACACTGCTGCATCAAAATCTCAACGTAAGCATTGTCAATACTCTGCATTAAAGGTTCAGTGTGTAGAATGTAGTGACATCTAGTGGTGATGTGTCATGTTGCAGCTGAACACCCCTCACCTCACCCTCCCCTTCCAGACATGAAAGTGAACATGTGGTCGCAAAAGTTGTCATAAAAACACAAGAGGTGTTAAGTTTGTCCGGTGTAGAGAGGACCCGGTCCCGATGTAAATGTCTTTCACATACCAAGGACACAGCAGGACATTGTCTGAGTAAGACGCATTCACAACAACAGTGTTCAGGCGAGGGGTGGAGCCTGGGTACAGCAGTAGGAGGCAGGACATGACTTATTCTACTGCAGACGCCCTTATCACCAAAAGCTCTCAAACCTCATTGTCTTTTAAGTTGACATCTTCTTTGTCATCCTTTACATGTTTTTCATCCATCATGTGTGAGGAAACGTCATCAACGCACCAACTCGCTCCCGGTGAATCTCCGGAGAATATCCTGCTGTTTTCTGACATGGCCTCACTCGGACATTCTCTGGAGTTTTTACCGCGGGGGCCGACAGGAAAACTGACTCAGACATTTGCATTCTCACATTCAGCCCCTCTGAATCATTTCCGAAGATTGCATAGAGCAAGAATAGACACTCAGGTTGAGGAGTGGGAATAAAATAAAGATTTTTCCATCTATTTCAAGTCGGTGAACCATCAAACAAATTTCGAAGCTGCTATTTTTATGTAAAACAGAAAACTGCACAGTGTTGCTTTAAGAGAATTTGTGGAAAGAGGAAAATCCAAGCCCCTCTGGCCACGATGGCTTGAAAGCTAAAAGTCTCTTGTTCCTCTGTCAACGCCCAACATCACAGCCGGCTGTTCAAAAAGCATGTTGTCAACAATTACTGGCAAAGCGAGCCACCTCACTAGACTGGGTAGAGTTGCTCAAAGACATGCGAGGATTCATTACAACCTGGGTTTTGCTTTTGTTGTTTCAGCCCGTTCTATCATTTATGATAAAAAATGGAACTCGGCAAAGTAATTATGGAGTAAAGACAAAATGGCACATCAATGACAACAAGTCGTTAAACAGCCACACAAGGATTAAGCAAACCTCCGGGTTAGTTAAACGTGTTTGAGAAGAAAACAGACCAGATGCTGGAGCCTGTTGTAAACATCTGTCGTAGCTTCTTGGTTCAACTTATGATGCATAGTTTCTGAGCACTTTACAGTTTACCTGCAATGAAGGGAGTTGGCGCCATTAGGGGTCTCCGCCTGCTTCCTGTTTTTACTGCTGCGCTGTCAGCTCGTTTACGACCAGTTAGAAGCTCTGACCGCGATGGTTTCTCGCCCCTTTGGGTCCGTTTGGATTCATTTCACCTCGGAGAAAAGAACGTTATTACAACCGGAGGTCTGAGCTGCAGAAATGAAGCTGTAATAAAGGCTTTTCTTGTATCTCTCGTTAATTAATGGCACACATTTATTCTGAAATCATGTCACGATCTAATTAAAGCGGAATGCAAACAAATCTGTGGCTCTCATGAGATGCCGATCTACGATTAACTCTTTTTTTAAATGATAAAAATGCAACATATTGAAATTTAAAGGCCCAAACTCGACTCTACGTGCATGTTGGTGTGGAGTAAAAAAAAAATCTTGTCCTCATTAAATCTGGCCTGAAAACAATACAGCGGGGGTGATTTTGCATGAAGTAAGAATGGGTGAATGACAATGAGGATGATTATCTGGCTGCACAGGACGGTATCTGTCGCTCCTGCCAATCACTGGTCTCGGACATTTGATCAAGTAATGTCCCTTTTAATTCCGTAGATAATATCATCCTGCGAGCATTTCAACAAACACAATTATCTCAGCAGGAGATCCAGCACATCACTTCCCACCAGTCAGGTTAGATCAGCTTCATTACGGCTCCTGGCAATGCCACGAAACGAGCAGAAACTCAATTATACATTCAGATATATCTTAATCATTTAGTATTTTTCTGTTGCATTAGTGCACACAACAGTGATCTCGCAAAAAACACGTCTCCCTCGTGGACATTTAGACCTCGGATGCAAGATGCCCTGTGTTTCTGTGCAGCTGCGGCCTGAGTGACGGTTTCCTCTTTACAGCGCGTTGATGCGTTTTGGCTTCAGACGTCCGATAGTAAAATTGTCCGAAAGTAATCAGTAATCACACAAACGATGTGCACACTGTTTGTGCGTTTGTGTGCGCTTGAGAGAGACGTCCCACGTGTCTGGAGAAAGCTCATGTCGTCTGGCCACCATCACCCCCGGGGCGGACTTTGATGTCTATTCACTCCAGGCTAGTGAGGTTGGCATCTGTCTTCGCCCTGGGCCCCGCGCCAGTGCACTGTGCCGGCCAGAGGCAGGGCTGGGTTGGGAGAAGTGAGCCCAATCTATTCTTCGGGGGGAAGGAAACATCATCTCCATAAAAATCATCAACCTTTTAAAGGCGAATGGAGTCAACAGGGAGACGCGTTGGGTATTTCTGGAAAGATTTGACGGAGCAAGTGTTTATAGTTTTAATGAGTTGCCCTGTAGGTGCAGGTCAGCAACACTAATAATTAAACTTAGTGCAGTGGGGAATTTATTCCTGGCAGTGGCTCCTGGGTGAGATCTCGCAAAGCAAGAACAGGACGCTCGTTTCCCTGCACCCAACTGAGGCCATCGGTGACTGTTTGGATCTTATTTTTAAAAAATAACCACGAGATAAGTGCACAAGTAGCTTAAAAGTAGCTGCTTTGTTGTTTATATTCAATATAACCAGAGGGGATTTATACATGATGCATGATTACACAGTACTTCCCTGTATAGTACTTATTATTTTTGAATGAAAGCAGTAGTATAATTATATTATTGTGAAGGACGCTGATTTTGTGTTATACACTGAACATTTCCTTCTTTTACTTTTTAATATAAAATGTAGGATCTGTAATTTAGCCCCATATTCACTTCAAAAGATGTTTTATCCTTTATATGTAGATTTATAACTACAGAGGCTTTTTACGGCTCATTTTACAATCTGCCAGGTTTGGTGTGAAAATAAATTATTTTACTTTATGGCACTACGTTATTCAGGTTGTGGAGAATAAAGTCACACAAAAATTTGTAGAATCACCAAACTGGACTTAAAACTCCACCACCTTTTGTTTTTGGATACGTGAATATACTTATTTCAAACACTAAATCATGACTTAAACATACAAAAGTACGTCTCACACAAGCGTATTAAGAGATAATACGATTGTGAAGCGACGACACAACTACAAAAGCTGCTACACGACTGCAAACAAAACAACTGCAATATCCACGACCCAACAGAAATATATACAACACAACCACAATATCCATGACACAACCGCAAATGCCACAACACTGCAAAAGCTGCAACCCGACTTAAAAAGCTACACAAAGAAACCAAACCAAAACGAATGTAGGCGAAAATGAAACGAGCAAAGTCCAAATCTGTTGTCGCTCACTTCTGTTGTGATTGTGTTTCCATTGTGTGGCTTTTGTAGTTGTGGTGTCAGTTCTGCATTGTGTTGTCACTTTACTATACTTCCCGGGCCTCAGCACAAAAGGGAACCAAATAAAACCGTGTTGATCAGTGGTAGATAATAACCAGCTCTCTGGTATCTCTTTGAATTGTGATCCATCCTGTCTACAATTGACAGATTGTGTATTTTTTACTTTTCTGGCATCCAAACATTAAACTGAAAGTGCATCCAACCCCTAAACTTTTTTTTTGTGTGAGTAAGCCCGTTTTCAGATGACAAAACAAGGCTCGTAAAAGTTTGTGGTCTGAGCTTTTATCACCCTTTGTTTATGAATAGTAGACAGAGGGAGGAGGAGGAGACGAGCGGCCATTAGACTCGGGCTCTGTGGCAGATAAACCACGGAATTCGAGGGGATATCACCAAAGAGACAATGCAGGCACTGGTGTCATTTCACTAATATCACACCACCAAGCTGTTTATTGTTCCAGCAGCACTGTGTCGACTCAGCTTCGGCTTATCTGAGGTTAATAGACGTTCTCTATTATCAAGGGCAGACGCTTGGCTCCTTTCCTTCTTCCTCCTCCTCAACATAAATGTGCATGAAGTGAAATCAGAGGCTGGGGAGGAGGAGAAATATCTCCAGGTGACAGGAGGAACCGGGCTTTATGGAAATGTGGTGCTAACTACCACAGATATCACCTTCAAGCACAATTTTTAAGAGAAGCTCTCTCTCTCCCTGCGCGTCCACATTTTCCGTCTGGGAATTTCTGTTCAGCTCCTGACAAATAAAGAAAAATATCTTGGAGGACTTGTCGGGCAATCAGAGACCTGACTAATCCATAATTACCCATCAGGCAGGTGCTCAGGAGCCAGTGGAGCCCAAACTGTTTCCTCGTTAGGGGTTTTAGAAAAAGGTTCATCAACAGAAAGTTTTAGTTTATATAAGATGTTTTGGGCTTCATCAACTTTTCACATCAGCTGCATCATTTCACACTCACTTCAATTATTTTTTGGTGCTTTACATTGAGTTGTGCTTATCCAATGATATTCTCCGGAAGGGGCTGTGTGTGTGAACGCAAATGTCAGAGTAAGAGCATCCGGACTTTCTGCTGAGTTTCTCCGGAGAGTCTCCCCAGTAAAGAGTCTGCAGGATATCAGAGGGAGCCGATGTGAGAACACAGCAGGAGGTCCTCCGCAGGCGAGTGGGGGTGTAGATGACGAAACAACAGCAAAATGTCTCAGGCTGAATAAGTGGAGAGCCGCACACGAGGAAGACACCGACGAAGATGTCAAGAGAGCTTTTTGGTGATGAGGGCAGATGCATGTGTCGATATGTTGTAAAGGAAAACGTGTGATTTCTGCTGTGGAATCAATATGTTGCATCTTTCCTCCGCCTGCTGCTCCGCCCCTCACCTGAATCCTCCAGGGATTTCTGTGTTGATGTGAACACGGAGAATCTGGCTGTGTTGTTCATGGGTGAGAGGCCACCGGACGTCATTCTGCGGACTTTCTCGGGAGTTCATGAATCATAAATAACTCTCAAGACTCTTATTGTTTAAAGTGATTTACAACCTTGAAAACCTGAGTCCTCCTGTCTGTATTTGGTGCTTAAAGAAAAACCGAGCGTCTTCTGTTCTCTTTCAGTCGCTGAAAAATGATGAGTCAGTGGCCAAGACGGACGTGCAGAGGATCCTGGAGCTCAGCCACAAACAGAGGTGAGGCATCATGAGTGACTCGGACGTGAGTTACCAACCGAACCGATGGTGAAATGTCAGAAAGATGGAGGTTGAGGCCTGTCGCCCTTTCTTCCATCAACTCGTTTAAGTGTTTTTTGTTTGAGCCTCCACATTTTAAAGCCACTGAAAACTTCCTCAAAGCCAAAGTGTTTCTTGAATTTAGTTTGGAATGGGGCCGATCCAGATATGTGAGAGTCAAGGTGGTGTTACATGACTCGGAGGTGGAGCTCGTCACGGCTTCGACGGCCATGAAACATTCCTGGTTCACTCCGACGCACAGAGATGTAAAGAAACATTGAATCACCGAGCACCGAGTTCGCTCATTTACACTGAAGACAGTTAAAGACTATGTGGAAGAGAAGAAACAGAAAAATCTCAGATATGAAATAACCTCAACTGTTCTGCCTTTGACAGAGAATAGTGTGTCTGCACCGGATCACACAGCAGGACGCCGATTGACAGAAGAAGCTTTCAGGGCATTTAAATAATAGGTTCATTCTCTATTATTGATGCTGGTTGTTCTGAAGGTGTCGCCCACTTTGTTTATATATGACATTACACGCTGAAGCAGGTGAATAATACACACATCAGTCAGACATCCTCACTGTGTGTTAAAAATGAAGTGCCTGTCTTTGCTTTGTGTTTTAAAATAAGCATTTGCACGTCGCTTTTTCGTCTTTTTGCAAGCGAGCCGGAGAAGTGTTTACCTAAAGAGCTTCACCGCCGTCTGACTAATGCTGTGTGTAATGAGACTGTTGATGATTAGGAGTCATTTGTGGCCCCTGCGCTTTCTGAAATGTCAGCGGGAATGAAGTCAACCCTCCTGTGGGCAGCATCCTGATAGCCAATCAATAGCCTATCACTGGCCCATGGCATCTCTGACATGTCATCAAGCTAGAAAAACCATAAAGCAGCAGTTTGGCTCGATGTTGCCGACATAGCACTTGTGAGCGCCCCCAGAGTGTTATTAATCCACCGCTGGAGTTCCATATCTGCCAGGTGTGATTACAAGCTGCCTCCATCACGGCAGATGCAGACAGGTGATTCATTGCAAGTCATTTATTTTTGACGTCTCTTAACGGCCGTTTGATTGTTTTTTTTTTCTGTAAATAAGTTTTGCCACAGAAATGTTTCCCAGCAGAGCAGGTGCAGCAGACGGTAGGAAACTGGGAGATCTCAAAAGTTTCCAAACTGAATTCAGCTGTGATGTAATTGTGCTGTCAACCTGTTTGTCTCCCGCTCGCCGCTCTGCGCCTTCAAGGGACGTCAGGCTTACATTTACTGTCCCAGTTTTTCTGGCAGCTCGGGCAGTGATGTTAAATTCAGAGTTTTAAACACAGCGGCGTGAAAATCTCAAAGTAATCGTTGTCAATACTTTGCATTAAGCAACACTATGTAAATAGTACTTAATGGAGCTCTGACTGAAAAATCTGAAACACAACTGAACAGTGGATGTTTCCCACGATCCTTAAACAAATCCCAACAAACTACTGTTGAGAATTTTATGAGAATTAAAAGTTTCCTCACTGAATATTGGAGATAGACGCTTCTATAGACTTCTCAGTCTTTTTTGCGCTGATCTGCAGCTGAAAAGTAAAAAAGAAAAATGAATTCAGCTGTGATTTAACGTGCTGTCAACCTGTTTGTCTTACGCTCGCCGCTCTGTGCCTTCAAGGGACGTCAATCTCACATGTGCTGTCCCACTTTTTGGCAGCTCGGGCAGTTATGATCTTGTTTATACAAAAAGTCTTGGATGCAGGAGATGGGAATTTAAATGAAATGCCAAAGCAGCGGCGGCGGTGGTGGTGGTTGGCCGGTTCACTGTGAAGAAAAAACGTTCGCTGGGCTGAACTTCTGCCAAGAGACAAAGGCCACTGGCATTTAAAATCATGCAGAAGAGAATCGGCCTGTTGAGCAGCGGGATTCTTTCCACCTAAACACTCAGAGTCACAGCCACGTCTCGTTCTCTCACGCTTTCAGCCCAGCTCGCAAACAGTGAACACTCTGTTGTCTCTGATTTACTGTGCTGCCTTGTGACGTGATTTCTACAAGTGTTTTTTTTTTTTTTTTAAACCACTGACCCACATCAGTTGCCCACTTGATTTATAATTCAGTGTGCGTTGCTGTTATGTGTTCACAGGGGCATCAAACAGCACAGAATACCCATCGCATCTTAATTTATTAACACATTATGTTAAACAAATAATGAATGCGGCACCAGTCTTCATACAGCATGAATAAAATCTATGTTGAGTGCTCCGAGTGCTCATAGGCCACTGGATGATGCTACATAATAAATAGCACGTACTGTGATCTTCCCATTGACCTAGAACAAAGACGCGCTTTTCATTTATGATGCTGTAAGTATCCGTGGATCTTAAGAAAAACTGGCAGCACCTGAACCTTTACAATTCAAACACTGTAACAAAAACACCAATGAATGTGAAATTGTTTCTGGGATTATGGAAAAACAAATGCATGTAACAACTGTTTTGAAAGCACAGACGAAAACGTTCATGCCAAATCAATTAGTTTAAATGTGTGAACGTGTAAATGAGGCTTGAACAATTCAACAAAAGCAGTTTACAGCAGATTTGGCCGTCAGTTTAACAACAAATACCTCCGTGAACCACTAATTGTGCAGTTAATGATGTGCTAATGCTGTTGACAACAACGACTAGAGTGGAAAGTTTAATATTATTGTCAAATTTATGCTTTTTGTTTCTGAAACTTGACATCAGCATTTATACAATATTTTTTTTAATTGTATAACGATCTTTATGCCTTAAAACTATAATTTGAAGGCTCAAAATTGCTGTAGGAGACTAAAAGGAGTTGAGCAGTGAGGACGATTTTGTGGTCCTCACTTCTTGAGTCAAGAATAAGAAAACATTGGGTCCATTAAATCCTGAGAAGCCGTCAGGAACAACTAGAAGTTCATCTTCAGATTAAGGAGCCCAGAAATTATCCTGATTGCTTCCAAGTCTGTTTCAGGATGTCGGTGATCCATTTTGAAATGCTACCAATACTGAGACCACATTTTAAAAAGAAAGAAAAACCTTTGTGGGATCCAATTGATCCCAAACATCTGAAACATGAACCTCTTCTAAAAACGTGAATGACTTCAGAGTCATTGTGTGTGTGTGTGATTGACACAATGATAATTGTTGCACGTTTATTTTAAATGCGGGACAATTGTGGATATAAAAACACAGAGTCTTTGTGTAAACAATTAAAAACGATAACCAAATGTCTTTTTCCACAGAAGTTAAAAGTCTGGAAACTGTTTTTTCTCAGTTCTGGTCCTGATGTGCAAAATGTCTCTGGACATGTTTAAGGAAGCTGCTCTGTGGCAGAGCGGTGGAGACCTCAGAGAGCGTGAGGAGGATGTGCTAACAGACTGTTTCTTACCCCCTCACTTGACAGAGAGGAGATGAAGTCCCTCCAGGCAGCCTTGCAGAAGCAGCTGGATGAGGCAAATGAGAGAGCAGAGAAGCAGCAGGCCACGGTAAGACAGCGCCGACCTGACCATCAGCATCCGGTCTCCTCTAACCAGCCCCGTCACCTGTCACACAGGGCCCTCGGTGATCCGCGCTCGTTACGCGGCAGCCGCCTCTCTCGCCCCCTCTCTCGCTCCCTCTCTCGCCCCCTCGCCTCGACACCTAATTGAAACTCTCAGAAATACGGACCGAAGGATTTGTCTCCTCCCAACCTCCGCGTAAATTTGACTAAAATTGGACAAAGCCATTATAACCCCAGAACATGTACTTATCTATTATGTATGTATCCGTCTCTCCATCTACAATATATCTACATGTCCATCTATCCCCCTGTGATGCCCAATAAACTGTCACTTTGCTTCTAATTAAATTTATCACAGGTATCTTGAACAATCTGGACAATTCAATTTCAGCTAATCACTTACCTCGGAAAATAGTGAAAAATGTCGAGCACCATTTCCCAGAGCCCGTGGTTACATCATGAAAATTGCAAATTTAGTTTGACCAATAGAGCAAAAGACAAATATGTTACGTTTGTCATCAACATATAAAGATAAAGAAAAAGCTGCAAATCGGTTTTAAACTTTCAAACTGAGTGTTTCTACAGTTTCAACAAATCCAACAGTGTGAAACGTCTTTTTCTTCCTGGCAGGTCGCATCGCGTCACTGTCAAGAGCGACATTCCCCCGACTGAGCTGTCATTCACATCATATCAATAATTTATCCTTATACATTATACATGTTTAAACCAGTACCTGGATTAAGAAGCTCAATTTGGTGTGTTGAGATTAAGTAGTTTAAAACTGTTATATCAATATGTTAGAGGGTGTTTAACAGTTGAATTAAATAACATGAATAAAACAGTTGAATCTGATTTGTTTTGGCAGACACAGCCGATATTTTAAGGTGAAAACTGTAAAAGCAGAATCCCTCGTCCTTGTGTAGATTCTATATTTTCGTCATCAAATTATATTTGTATAGCCCATATTCACAAATCACAACCAGGTGTGACATCCTCTGCCCTTAACCCTCAGCATCATCATTACAAATATTGTATTGTCCTACATTTGTGTCTTCATAATATTCAGAGACTTCACCTCATGTTCTGTCACCAAACCCCTAAATGACACATCACCATGACGCCCGTCTCGCTGCCCTGACGGCTGCACCGGCACAGGAAGGATTCTGGGATTTTCAATGCACGCTAATGAAAAGCTTGTCCTGGCTTCTCATGCACAGTCGGGAGGTTTTGACTGTGACATTATGATCGACAATCACAGTCGTCTGCGCTCGGCGAGATAAACAATAGTTCGGTAACATCTCAAGTGACATTCGTGCCATTTTCCTCCGACCAGTGACAAATCCCAGTCGCTGTTTTTTTTTTTTTACGATTTGAGTTTGACATTTATGTTCTGTTAGATGGAATTTGTAACAACCGCCGAGCTCCGAGATTAAAAAGACCACGTCGGCGTCATGCAAATGCCACAGTCGTTCAACAGAGCAGTGAAACGCTGTATCTGCCTTCCAATCTGTGTCCGCTCACCGTTCAGTGGGAGAACAAGGCTTGTAAAAAGAAAAAATATCCACTGAGAATCAACATGAGGAACGTTAGAGGCACCTCGCTCGCGAAAATGAAAATGTTTACCGCAGCTTCTGACGTGCAGAGATCATCAAAAGCACGGATGGAGGAGAAGATGGAAAAGTAGAAATAGGATAAGTGTTGAGCAGTGGAAGTCCAACCAACAGGACTCTGCATCAGGAAGGTGTTCTGGTGTGAGAGGGTTTTTTACTGATTTCTGCAGAAAATACATATTAAAATTAAGAAAGATTAAGATTAAGAAAATTCAATTCAACAGTATTCAACTAGAGCAAGTGAATAGTGTGGCTTTACAGATGTTAATGTCATCGGGCAGTTGGACTAAAAAGCTCCACAATAGATTATTATCTTATATTTGGTGCATACACACATGTTCCGCTCTTACTTGACCAAATGCAAAAAGATTATTCCCATTAGCCTCAGCTGCTCTTTGTGTTTAGTGTTTAGTGCTACCAGGCTAACATGATGAATGAAGATGTGAACGGGGTAAACGTTACCTGCTAACATGTTAGCATACTGATGTTAGCATATACAGAGGTCGCTGCATGACTGCAGAGAATTGTGTTGTTTGATAACGTTTCAAATATTTGATCACTTATTAAAACTGTTAATCTTTTTTTCCATTGACCAATTCATTTATAAATTATTTAATCAATTAACAAGTATTTTCATGAATAAATTAGACCATATTTATATTTCAGGAGGAAATTGTCATAACTACATCCTGCCACAATTAAGCTAATTTCATGTTCTCTATATTTTATGTAATATATATATATTTTTTATTATAATACTTATATAAATCACAATTAAATCAACAATTTTAACTTTCCAAACTGCTGAACTGCAAACGTAAAGAAGCTGTTACAATATTTACCCTCTATTTGACTTATTTTTACAAAAAAAAAACTACAAGCTGCACCGAGATGTGTTTGCTATTTTCTATTTTCTCCAACCGTTCCCTGTGGCAGTGGTGGTGGTGGTGACTGAAACATGAACCTTGATGCTATCATGCTCCGCTCGGGGCTGTGAGTCCACTGGTGGAGCTCAGCGTTCTGCTCCCTGGGGTCCACTCCCGGTATGAGGTCACCAGCCCCATGAATCCCCCCCTCTTGTCCCCTTGACTCACTGGATGACCTCTGTTAAGGACACACAACAAAAAGAGAGAACGATATATCTTGGGTCTATCTTCCTCTCACACACACAGATGGATTTCTTTCTTTAAGACATATACGGCAGCTCTCGGCAGCAGCTTGACGTCTGCAGTTGCTGTTTGAACCTCTGTCTGGCTGCCGAACACAAGATACGGGTCTGCACCGGCGAGCCACGCTGAGCTCATGATGAAAGGGACGTGATAAACAAAGATAAAACTGTGACATGATAAACATACGGGCCCCAGAATCCGACACGCATTGGAAAAAATAGGCAGCTACTCCCTGCAGGAACAAACGAGGTGTTTGTTCCTGCGGGGGGAGAATCGGGGAACATTTCTGGACACCCTGTTAAGATAAACGAACTCTGTAGGACACGAGAGAAATGCAATGTGGGACAGAGGTTTTTAAAAAGTCTTTACGGCTTGATGGGTGGTCGACTAAAAAACAGAGTTTAAAAATTTCACTACAGCGAGGGGCCTCTGTGCCTCGGTCGCTTTATGAGGAGCGATGTTCATTTATAGAAGGAGCCTGGATATACTGCCTCAATGTAAACTTACCAACACTGGTCGTACGGCTTAGATTAAAGACGATAAATCAAAGACAAACACTGTTTTTTGCTACTCGACGTACAATCAAAAACATGTAGTGCATATACAACACATGCATGTTTTATAATTTACCATCTTAGGTAATGACAGTAATGAACAAATGAGTTAATGCTGCACCAGGATGTTCTTTCTTTCTGTTTTTTAAAGCTTTTTATGTTTTTTTTTTATAATTTTCTCCGGGGCTGTGTAGCTACAGTGACTGAACATGACCTTTGATGTTATCGTGCCCCGTCTGGGGATGTGAGTCAACCGGTGCCGTCTAGTTTACAGTTCCCTCGGGTGCACTCACTCCAAAGTCGGGATGAAAAAATGTGACTTTGAATTTCACCCCTCCAGAGCAAAAATGTTAGAATAAAAAGGGATTTATTTCCTCTGTCAGTTTATGAATCATTTGCTGATGTAAATACCCTAAAAATGTTAAATGAAGATGAAAAAACAGTTTACTCATGTTCATGTAATGTGAAGGTAAATGTTTGTAAATTTAAAGATTTAATTGTTCGGTGCTAATAGGCTTGGAGCTCCAGTGATTAAATCATTTAATGCATTACATGATTTAAAGATTAACATTGTTACATGAAAACCACAATTTTGAATGCTAAGAATTGAGATCACGATTCTCACTCATTCTCAGCTCTCTTTCCATTTCACTCTTTCACTGCCATTTTTCTACGGCTCTGCATCATGTGGGGAAACGCTGCGTTGCCATTGGTTGAGGGAGAAAGGAAAGATTTGCCTTTGCCTCCTGTTCACTTCCTTTCTGAGCGAATAAAACACTGGCTTCCTGTGGCCAAGTAATTCCGCAGCGTGGCTTTGCGTGGAATTATACTTTGAAGAACTTTGACCTGCAACGTCACACAGCTTCAACCGACAGCAACACTATTTGTGTGGTTGTGTCATTAGCTGTAGTTTTCAGAGTCAACCAGGATGGAGGAGACGCTGGTGCTACCTGTGTCGACCCAACCGATTAACTGCTCCACAAAGGAGAGGCAGCGGATCACAGAACTGATTCCCGTGCGCGCATCACATTTTGCCTGCACCTGCTTATGTGTGTCCGTGTCCTTACGGGGGGGCTTTGGGTTCTTTTGGAGGAAAGTACGAGCGCTTGTTTTGATGCAGCTGATGTCCCTCATTAAAATGCAGCAGAGTTGTCCTCAGTTAGAAATCACACATCGGTGTGAATCAAGATTTTAATACGATTAATCGTGCAGCCCTAATTGTTAGTTTTTTCATTCCCCCCCTTCTTGTCCTTTACCACTGGACGACGGTGAATCAGATACCGGCGCTGCCTTCTGATAATTGTCATAATTGCCTTCATTCAATGCATTTAATTTCACGTACACTGCTTAAATAGGCAAACTCAACGTCCATAACCGTCATTAAATATGTTCAGTGAATGGAAAATAACACAGTGAGGCTGTGGATTTACTCTCATCTTCTTTCTTTTTTGTCCTTTTCTGTCTTCAGATTAAATTTCTCAAAGTGGAGATGGAGAAAAAAACCAAAATCATCAAGGATCTACAGCAAGAGGTGAGTCACCGAAGTAGCGTTGAGTCAACACGCGGCACTTAAAACAAAAAAAACCTCTGGTCGACCTCGTTACTTCTCTGTTTAGGCTTTCAGGACCTGTATGTTACCTTAAAGGAAGAATTTTACTCTAATTTACCGTCTTTCTCTGCCTTTTCCTTTTCATATAGTGATTTTTTGGGGGGGGCGGGTCTTGTTGCCCTCAATCAAAGCCGGACATTCGCTGGCATGAATGTGTTTTCCGAGCACTTTGTGATCACTCTGTGTCTTTGAGCTTGATCGTGATCACGGCTGCTGCCTTGAGAACTCGTCTTTCTTTCAATGCTTCTTCCGTTTCTCGACTGTTGAACATCAGCGCGAAATAGTTCGTCTGAAAAAAATTCCTCTTTGATGCCGAGGAGCTGACACCGAAATCTGACATTTACCGCTGACGCCTCAGACAGCTTGGGAAAAAAATGTGTGTGCCGGCAAATGCCATTGTAGCTACGCTGACAACATGTGACACCACATTATCTGCCGTTTGGATCGTTATCTGCAGGAATGAAAAAAAAACTAAAACACAGCAACAGCCAACCAACAGCTCATTAAATGTAACGTGCAGTCAGTGTCTCCGCGGCAGCTGCCTGTAAGTCATTTAAAGTTGGAGGTTTTCATTGTTAACTTTGGTTTGTGTGCTGTCGGCTGCGTAACATGAAGAAGGAGGAAAGGAAACGTCAAAACAAAAGTTCCACAGACCAACATTGTGACAAATGAAATGAAATCACGTGTCGGCCACTTTGTTAATTTCACTGGATTTTATAGTTATTGAAAAATCCTTTGATTAATCATATATCTAAATATGAGACTAGTTTTTAAACCAGTTTTCAACCCTCAGATTTATTGACTCCATCTCATATTATATGCAAATACACTTTTCTGCAGATTTTCACTGCTTCAGCTTTCTAGATGATTAAATTGACATCTGGTACCTTAATGGCATCACAAAAGTTACTCAATTAGCTATAAACTTATTTTTCATCACCATTAATGGCTTTTATAAACTTTTCTACAAGAACACTCGACTGTTTGTGTATTTTGCAAATATTCATTGCAGTATAAAAAGGGATTTTCAAACAGCAGGCTCGTGAGGCTCTGTAATGTCACACCATGGTCACAGCCGATGCTTGTTTTTGCTGCTCTGAACTGCAGGCGGGCTTTTTAATTACATCACAAGATCATGAAAAATGATGATGAAGAGATAGTGATGCTCACCAGGCTGTATTGCTCACCACTGCAGTGAGAAAACAGGTTTTTCGCCAGATGTTCAAGTCAATTTGAGGCCAATTATGACTAAACTCTGCTCTGTTAACTGGATCAAGTGCTTCAAATGAAGAACCGAACAATGACACGATGACATCAAGTGCCTGAGATCACGCTGTTTATAGAAGGAACCTGCCTGAATCTAGTTTCCAGTGGATTTATCAGACATGTGCAAAGGTTTTCAAATTAAAGTGTGGATGCTTTCAAAACCGATAAAGCATCAGAGAGGCTTGCACGTGCACCGTATGAACTCCAATCAGGGAACCATAACTGTTTTGTATTGTAACACTGGCGTTTCATAATGACATAATATGAAATGGCTGTATGACCATTGTCCACCTTTATGAGCTTTAGGCCATGTGTCCTGTAGGATGCAGAGACACCTCAAAAAATACATTTTTGAATTATGCACGACGTCCTTGTCTAACTTCTCTGTGACTTATTCATGAAGGGGAATAATCATCTGATCAATACAACTACTAACCCCATTGCAATATGTATCAATGAACTTATACATAGAGCAGCACAAAGACAAAACAATTATCATATCCTTATTTTGGTGGGACCACCCTTTAGATTGCAAGCAGCACCTGTTCCCCTGGTCACATGTTGTGCAGTCTGGTTGTTCCCAAGCATTTTGAAGAATGTGCTGTGGATTTTGTGTTGCTCGGCGTCTTCGGTTTCGTCATGTGATCCCACGCTGACTCCATGATGCTGGGATGACAGCGTCATGGAGGCAGGACCATCTGCTGCAGGACTCCTTGCTGTTCACATAAAAAATATTACAAGTAGGTCAACTTTGTGTTGTGAATAATTCTCACAACATGTTCTCAGCTAAGACGTATTTATCCTCAGCTCTCTCAAGTCGCCATAACCAGGGGATTAAATTAAACCCAAGGTCAACACATCTATAATGTAATTGTCTAATGACAGTTGCTGAACTTCTTATTAAGTGGTTAATTTACAGACAATCACTTAATTGAAACTACAATAAATGGAGTTGATTTTACAACCAAACTAACTTTAGAAAGAACGGTACCTCCCTGATTTGAACTTGCACCTGAACAGATCCTCACCCATGTTCTCAATTTGCTGCTGTAGCCATGGTAATCACAGTTAATTCTCCAGTGAACCCAGGTGGTAGTGCCTTGTCATGACACTAATGGGTTTCATCGTGGAATGAAAAATGAATACAGGATAATAAAAGTAGATCAACCTTTAAATAGTCTTGTTGATTAATGCATTTATAAGGTAATATCTCAGGTAGCAGTTAAATTTGAATGAATTTCTCCATTTAATATTCATGATACAGATTAATCCTTTGAGGGGAGTTGTTCGTAGTACAGGCAATTAAGAGTCTTAACCTAAGCTGCATGTCTGTGGATGGTGGGATGAATCCGGAGAAAACTCCAACAGGCGCAGGGAGAACATAGAAACGTCTACAGCGACCAGCAGCTTCGAGCCTGGAACCTTTTCACCGTGAAGCTCCACCGTGCCGCCCCGGAATAAATGTCTGTTAATGTTACATATTGAATTTGTCCCAGCATGCTCAACTCCGCTCGGGGTAATCAGAGGTAAATGTAGAAAGCCCTCAACCATCAATCAAGGGATTTGCACAGCAGCAGGTTGTACATGTTGGCGATACTGCGCAGCGGATTGGTTTAACTGACTAAATGACCCATAAAGAAGGCCATGATTTGGCTTTGTAATGAACAATTAGGGATTAAGGATTCCTTTAATGCAACGTCTTGATTTGGAAGTGGTACAAGTGCGGAGATGCTGACAAGGAGGCGTGGAAAGGATCTGTGCGCTAATGTTTGTCACAGCCTCCTGCTAAACCGCATCTCCATATATCATCTGTACACAATAATCTTTCCAAATGAAAAGGTTGAAATGCCTTGCAAATGCTATCGTTCAACAAATGAAGCCACGGTCTGCGTTACACGAATAGTCCATTGTTGACATTTTGAGATTTGTCTCCGTCTCTTCCAGCTCTATGTGGGGGAAGTGTCCTCTCTAGATTCGAGGGCGCTCGTAATCACATACAGTCGGGGTCAGCTGTGGTCAATAAGAAGTCTGGGAGCTCCTCTGACGTCTGTGCCGCTCTGACATTTAAGTCGTGGCTACATGCAGGGAAATCATGAGGAACATTTCTCCCCATCTAATACACTTGTGTGAGTTGCAGAAATGCTCTCGTGTGCAGAAACCCAAAGGTCAAAAGAGCTCAAGCATTATCTTTTTACTAGCTCAGAGTTCTGTCTCCTCTGTTTTACTGTAAAACTCTCAACTACATCCGAGAGGCTGTTTCACTTTTAACTGACCCGCGGGAAGCTCCAGGTATTTAACCTCTTTGGGTCGCTGCTTATCTCGAGAGTCATTATGTTAAACATGGAGGTAGTTGACCTTCCAGCCAACTAGTGGGTCCGCTGAGTCCAGGTGTGAATGACCCTATCGATGCCTCGTGGGCCATTAAGGTCGTCAACCTGAACTTCCGACCACTGCAGAAGCTTCTTAAAACGTCTTTTAAAAAGAGAAAGTCCAGTTGCCTTCGTTCACATTTACACTCGACACTCAAAAAATGACCCAGGTCCCGAATAAACATAAACCAAGTAATCAGGAGGTGATGAGTAATCCAAAGAAGCAAGAGGAGGGGGCTATGTGCATGTGTGAGAGTACACGTAGGAAATGTCTCTTTTTGCCCGGTCATGTTCAAGATTAAGAGCAGCTCTTACGAACTCTCTAATGAGAAACTGAATATTCACGAGTTAACATCAATACACTCTTTATATGTTGCCTGGATTTTACGGTCCTGTAGAAAGTGCATTGAGCTGAACTGAGAACTGCTTCTAAAAGTTGTCGGCCCGCATTTATATCAGTGAGGGTGTAATAAATATTTACGCCCTCTTAATATAAGATTAAAACAAGTTTAATTAACACCTTTTTACAACAGTATCAACTACACTCAGTAGAGTGTAAACCATAAGTTCAACAAGTTGCACTCATTAAGATTCATTAATTATTCCCTGGAACTTCTTGAAAATATATATCTTATGAATATTGTCCGGATTTGGACTTTTTAATTTTAAATGTCCAATCTTTTCACCTGGAAGTTTCGTGGAAATCAGTTTTTTTTTGCTTAATCCAGCTAAAGAACCAACTTATCGGGGTAAAAACACAATCTTCTTTGTGGAGGTAACAAAAAGTTGACCTTCATATAACCTTGTAACTTATAAATGGAAAGTCCAGTGAGTACGTTGTAGCGATGTGATATGAAACCGTTTCCTCAGAACTGTGCATCTGTGACCTGACGATGTGTACAACACTTCCTGATGGAGACCAGAGAAACATCAGTGGTGCTCAGCGTAGCCTTTGTTTACACCAGCATTACTTTTTAAAATGTGTCTTTATGTTGCCGATCCCTGTGATTTGTGCTGCGGTGTCAGCGGGGGGGGAAGCTTTATGGCTGCAATTCTCTGTGAAGTCATTATCAATGATTTGCTTTCAGGGCTTATTATGAGTATGTTTTAGAGAGAGTGATTTACAGACTGACTCGGATCCTGCTGGGATTCATCAGGTTCTCACAGAGCCTCGTAATGGGCTGCTTTGCCACATACTCAATTCCTCGCTGCCGATTCTGATGTTTTTGAGTCTAAAATGGCCTCCTGCTCATTGTCTTCTTCCTTTCATGTCTTCCTGATGTAATTTCACAGACTAAATGGCAAGAAAAAAAATCATACACCGGTGTATTTACTGGATCTCTGTGTGATACTTACCGGAGGAGAAGCAGAAGCAGGTGGAAAATGGAAACTGCTGCTTTATGTTTGTTGAACAGGACAAAGACAAAGCAGCTAAAACTTTTCTATTTTTCTTTTAAGAACTGATGCTGCGCGCTCCCTCGTTCATGAACTTCAGAGGCGATAAAAGGAGACGTAACAGAATCCTAATTTCAGTTTAGTCGAGTCAGTTTTATTGTGATTTAAAGTGATTTAAACGGTAACGAAGCACAGCAGCACAGATGAAACGAGGAACTGAAAATGCATATTCAAAGAAATGACACCA
Organism: Hippoglossus stenolepis; assembly: GCF_022539355.2. NCBI lineage: Eukaryota > Metazoa > Chordata > Actinopteri > Pleuronectiformes > Pleuronectidae > Hippoglossus > Hippoglossus stenolepis. The sequence goes on from NC_061483.1 coordinate 5,306,332, forward strand.
AAGGTAATGTTCTCCTGGCAAACGTTAGAAGTTACTCACACACTGTAAATCTAAAATCTAAAGCCGTCCTCCCTCTGAGAGTTTTCTTAATATCTGGGTATTAAATGCCTGGATCCTGCCTCGTGAAATGAACTTACTTTGAATGTTTAGTCCCCTTTTTACTTATTTCTACACACAACCCAATAAATTCAATGGTGCTCGCGCCTTGAAGAATAAATAACTTCCTTCCTCCTCCGCCACGACATTACTCAGCCGCTGCATTAATGCAAAAAGCCTCCGAATGCCAAAGAGACTCTTATCACATCTAATGTCGCCGTATGATCACTGACATGCACTAAGAGCAAAAGTGCGCTGACAAAGAAGGTCTGGATAAAATGGGGGTGAGACGGATAATGGCATGCGGTGTCATTTTTTCGTGCTGAACAGACAAGGCGATGTGCGGGCTGATCGATTGCAGCCACATATCGGAGACAGCAGGCGCGACACGTTACGCAAGAGCAATTGTGGGCTCGACATCCCGAGAGAGTGACAGTGTTTATTGTAAATTAAAAAGGTTGAGATATATGGCAGTGACAGATTCAAGTGCTGTGGACGGTTATGCCAGCACACAATTACCTACGCGGTGTTTGTGCTTTATTGACAATGTAATGCATGCATCACTCACAGATAACTGCATGTTAGAGGTGTGCGTGTGTGTGGTCAGCTTAGGAAATAGGGAGAAAAATGTAACCTAAGCCCATGTGGACTGACTTTGTGGTTTGATTTAGACATTTCAGGTTAGTCTGGAGCTGTGGATCCCAGATTTTTAGTTTGTGAACCACTAAGAGAAGTGTTACACTGCTGGGAGGACGACCGCCTCATAAACAGTCAGAATTGGTGCAACAAAGAGACCCTGATAATCCTTTCGCCCCAAAAGTGGAAATACTACAACACCCAGAATGCACCCTGCTTCCAGGCTTCTCTCCGACTGCACACGAAAATGCGGAAGTGCACGTTGTAGTTCTACCACACGGCCAGGGAGCTAAAAAAAATCATCTGGCGGACTTATCGACCATGTACATCTCAATCCAGGCGACAGAGTGGGAAATTAAACATTACTCATCTTCATGTATTATCGATATTGTAACGATACAAACTGGGTTGAAAAGTTCCCATTTAATACAAAGCAACAGCCATTTTACGACCTTGGTTTGCCGACTGCACACGTCAGGAAATTGTGAAGAGTCGGCCTCAGAGTAATATTTCAACCCTGGATTGTGTTATTTGCAGGATTTTCAGAGGCATGAAATTGTCCAGTAATGCAAGAGAAATTGAAGAGTCTAAAAAAATAGAAATATATATTTTTTCTTTCTTGCTTTGTCAATGATATCTTTATCCTTAGAAATGAGTCCTGACAGGTTTGCAACTACTGCAGCTGCAGGCAGGAAACTCCATCTCTCAGAAACCTTTCAAGCGTTCTAGCTACATGGCTATTTACAGTATATTCCATGTATAATGTTTTTTCTATTGTTTTGCATGTTAATGAGGCCTCGTCACACCTGAAGCAAAACCAAAAAAAATCCAAATGACCAAAACGTCCTGAAGGATGAGGTAATAAATCCGTGCGGCTCAAACTGATGCACACAGTTGCGTGTGTTGCGCCCACTCATAAAATTATTGTGAACTGACCATGAACTCCAAAACAAATTACATGATGTGGATGCAAATTGAATAATCATCATACTCCCACTGTGAGTTGTAGAATGTGAAATGAGCACGAATTTGACTTTTTAAAAATTCATGTTCCCCCCTTTGAAAAGGTGAGGAAACAGGAAGCTGGATACACACATTGTGCTGAACACAGCTTTGATGTGACACAAAACATTAAAAATCACATCTCTCTGAAGACACTGGGACAGTGTGGACGCTTCATTTACATGCAAATAAAATCAGAACCACAAATCCATGTGTCCCAGGTTGCCATGGCAATCTGCAAACACGGCACACAGTAGAACAATAAAGAAAAGCATCGCACAGCCATAAACAATAAGTGTGAGTCAGGTGAGCCCTTAACAACATGACCTGGAAACACAACAGAGCAGCATCACCGTGTTCAACCCAACAACACAATGATTAAAGTTCTCAGTAGCTACATGATGGATTTCACGTCTTATATTTTAAAACCCAGAGCAGGCTTCCTAGCACGTAATTTATCTTTTTCATATCGTGTTATACCCTTGTTATGTCAGTAGGTGGCACTAATTAGCGGGGAATCCATTAGGAACCGGACCACATTGACCGTATATAAAGATGGACGACATGGCCGCTCCTCAAAAGTGAAGCCAAGATGTCTTGATCGCCACCTGGTGGCTGGCTGCATTACAGGTCATAAATCTGAACCTCATCCATGTTAGCAGATGGGACATGGACCAAACTCAATAGTCAAAATACTCTCAAAGAGGTTTTCCACCAGTTGAGGTAGTTTTTAATCACATTGATCTACATCCAAGCGTTAATTTCCTCTGGTGAGTTTGGTTTTAATTTGTTATTTGATGCTATAGTGAAACATCCTGGCTGAGAGCGACTGAGCAGATCTGTTGGCTTCATATCTGGACCGTGGGAGGAAGTGGAGATGAGTCGTCCGTCTTTACCCACTTCCTGATTCGTGGCTCGGGACTTTCATCTTATGTTAAACCATATGCTCTGTCAGTAGGTGACGGTGATTAGCTGTGAATTCACCAGAGACTGGAGTTTGTGAGTTTGGAGACATTCTCAACAGCCGTCATCTCTTTACTCACAAGATCGATAGCTAATGTGAGTATCTGTAATCAACCCCCACCAGAAGTTTTGTTGCTTTAATGCCTGACAACAACATAGTATATGAGCAATCAGCAGCAATTGAAGGTTCTAAGAGTGAATGTGAAGACCACCCACACAATCAACATCCATTTAGTTAGAAATCCATGATTTCCACTCGCCTGCACCCTGAAGATGAGTCCAATGAAAGAGGCTCTGATTGAGTAAATAAAGCGCCGATTACAGTTCAGCCGAGTACGAAGCTGTATCAAAAATCCACCTGGGCGGTGAAAGCTAAAGGCAGATGTGTAGAATGCCCGTTCACCCTAGTTTCTCTGGGACAGGATCCTTTTGTATTTCTCCTCGCGCTTTCATTTTATGACATGATGCTCATTTTTACACCATTTCCAGCACCGAAACCACTCTGATCTCAGCGTATTCCACACGTAGCATCGATTCTCCCTCCACAGAGGTCAGGGGGAAACCTGCAAGCCTTATCAGTGAATACTGGATTTTTTGCCGTAGAAAACGTCCATTTCCTCGGACAGCGTTCAGTCGAATGTGGCTCGGGGTGAGCTGCTGTTGGGTTAACAGACTGTGAATCCATTTTCCCTCCTCAGTCAGTATCAAAGACGTATTCAGGAGCAAATACAGCCACATTATTGTCTCCTCATTTGTATCAAGCAAGCCACTGCCCTCTCCTTTAAGAGCACTGTTAATACTGGTCTAACTGCTCTTTTACTGGTGATAAAGAGGGGAGAAAAATGGTGCTGCTTGGAATCAGGAAACCATTATTTAATGCACGCCGCATTAAATAAATGAGTCTTGACTCGGAGCTAAAATACTGACTCAGTGTCTGCTTCCCTGAAATCGACAGAAAATGTTGCAAATGGAGAATCGGTGTGACTGTCTCCTGCAGCGTAAGAGCTGTGGAGGAGAGGAATCAGTCCTGAAAGAAACTAAAACTTACAAAATAGGTGCATTTCTCCTGGTTTATTAATTGAGGGAAATCCTCGATGTGTCTAATGTGAATAATGTTCCTATTTGGACACTGGAATCGAACTCAGTAGAGCGCACACTTCTGGCAAGGCCTAACCGTCCCTTTAAATCCAATCAGGCCACACTCTCATATAGATATCAGTCCCTTAAATATGCCAGATTTTTTTTCCATCAAGATCCATTAATCATTCCTTGGGTATTAAATGAAAATGTCAAAAAAATTGCCAATCTAGCAAATTAAAGAAAGTGGAAAAATAATATTCCTGGCACAGCCTCTTTGTCCAGAGGCTTGTGAAGCTGCTTGTTGGATTCACAGACTCCATCAGTTTAGTGTGTTTACAGCTGTAATGACACCGGAGATCGGCCTTTTTCATCGCTTCAGCATTGACGCTTGATTCTTTTCTTTCTTTGATAGTTGTCATGATGCTCTATGTGTTTCCTTCACCCTGACTCTGACCCGACAGGTAAACAGCCTGAAAGGAACCGTCCTCAAGGACGTGCTTGTCTACTATTTTCTTTTATTGCAGAAAGATTCATTCTGACATGAGAATTTGTCTGAACTAGACAAATTCATGGTATGTTTTTTATGCTGCGACCCAGAAGAATCACATCTTTAGTCGCTATAACATCTAAAGTCATGTTTTCTCAGTTCCGGCATCAACTTGAGATCGATTGAAGTGGTGACATCCCAAGTTAAGTTTACATCAGAATTAGAGCAATAGCTTCAGAGAGATTAGCTCCTTATTGTCCCACAAGAGGAAGTTTTGATTTTGGTTTGACAGAAACATTTCTTCACAGACACAGTCGGAAACTGTGTCATTCATAGTGTGGAGAGGTTTTCTGGCTTAAAGGCCATGTAACGTCTGTATTGTTGATCTGAACAATACAACGCTAGCATGTTATACAGCTGGTTAACATGAAGTTAGCCTGTTTCTCACTGAATCAGGTCTATATCATGAAAGTACTTGAATTGTCAGGCTAATAATAAGCATTTAGGATAATTGCTCATCTACAAAATGTCTGAATCATAACATCAAATGTTAAAATAAGCATCAACCCTGAGGGATGGTGATCTGAAAAAAGACAAAGCTTGCATGTTATATAGTCAAATAATATGTTTCTCAATTGATTAAGTGTATTTTGTCAGATTACCTGAATTGTCAGACAAATAACAAGCACAGAGGCTAATGCTAGGTTAACAGCATATCTACAAAAGTATCTGAATCATGTGATCACAATGTTAAACTCAGCCTTTAACTCAATTTGAAGGAAGGCCGACTAACTTCACAAGTCAAATAAATAATGGCAACAACAAGCATTCATCACTTTTTAGCATCCCCTGGAAACTGCTGAGTATCTGTTTTTGGGGGGGGGGATTTGGTTGTGGGAGATCATGATGGAGTCCATAGATATTGAGTTTGCACATAAGCACAATAAACACATCCAACAGGGTCTGTTAGAAGAAAAGAGCCATTTAGAGGATATTCACATCTTTCCCTCTGCTTGTCTGTAATGAAATCTGGAGTTTCAGGTAAAACCCAAACACTGGATGTGTTGCCTCAGTGTCTCATACTAACGGGAGGGCGTGTTCCCTCTGGGAGCCGGAGGGCGGCTTGGATTAAATCTGCATTTTCCTCCCAACACTGCCAAAGTGCTGTGACGTGCAAAAAGACAAATTGCAGTTACTGTCTTCGAAACAGCCAATACAGCAACCTTCTTTTATTTATAGGTGATGTTTCTCATTTTCAGGGTTCCCATGCTTTATTCTCGTAGCCAGGGATTGTCCAATTAGGTAGAAACCATAAAACATTTTTCTTACAATATTAGAAATCACAGAAAAGGTCTCGAATCTGTTGTCGCACTGCACAGCCAAGGGAGGCTCCGTTTATAATGAACTGCCACGTACAAAATATCTCCATATTTAACCGTGCACATTGTTTCAAAAGCACTTTAATACTGTCACAGTCAAGTTTTCTGTCTTTTTGGGTTTGGCTTGCTGTGCCGCTTCACATGTGACAATCAGAAGGAAACAAACTTCTTCCCTCTATTTCTGTCTATGGCAACAAACAGCGAACAGAAGCACTCACAGCCGGAAATATCCTAAAGTCTGCGCATACACGGATTTCTTTGTCGGGGTAAATCCCTTTTTTTACAGCTGCACTTCAACACAAACTCAAAATAAGCAGTGTTGTACTTGGTCTAATCGCAGCAAGTGAGATGTTTTAGATGTTTAGTTCACTTAAAACAGTAAAATTAATATATTTCCATGGAAAACAGACCCTGACAGTTAAAATCAAGACATTGAAAAGCTGCTGTTATAAGCAACCGAGACCTATTCTTTTCCAATAAATTCAGTTTAGCTTAAACCTTGATGTCTCGACGTCTTTTAACCTGCATTCAGAAGTTCTTATTGAAAAGTATTGACTCTTACTCAGCCAATACACTGATTTAAAGCTTTGATGACACAGTTACTGCTGCATTTTATAATCCATCAGAAAACTGACGCGTCTCTCATCTCCACAATGAAAGAAAAATAACAGTCAAGTTCCAGCTTTAAGAGTTTTTAACTTAATGTCTTGTCTGCATCTTTATTTTTAACTTTATTTCTGTTACATCTGTTTTGTCGATGTTTCTTCTGAATGTGCGTAACTCCTGATGTTTTCTTTTGACAACGTGTTTGCTGATTTTGAATTAAATTAGAATAAATACATTTAGTGGGTTTGAAAAACTGCTGGATATGAAGTATATATTAGTGAAACATAACATGAACCTTTGGTTTGGACCTTGTTCTGGACTTTCAGTCACGAAAACACCCGCAGACGTTCTTCTACTTTTGTTTTGCTCTCTGCACTTAATACTAGATTTTCCCTCTGTGTGGATTCATGGGTTCTGGGGCTGAACTCAAATCACAGAAACTTGTTGGAGAGCGGTAACGACAGGCTGCATGTGTTCAGAGGGCTGGTGTCACGCTGTCACTTAGCGCTGTTGCTTTATTCCTCACAGCCTGCCATGGATATTGATTCCTGGCACTCAGCTTCCAGACAAGTGACCAGTTTTCTGTGGTATTCAGCAGTGACACTATAAAGTGGATGGTCTATTTTTTTTTTTTTTTTTAGAGAAATACATCCAAGGGCTTCACGACTGATGAAGGCTGAGACGGCAGACGGTTCTTTGAGATGTTCAAAAATTACTCTTCTTTTTTTTATCTTTCTCCATTTTGCTGGAGGCGTCTTAACAAACACTGTGGCTTCACAGGACGTTCGATTTCTAACTATCTTGACACCACGAGACAGTGTTGAGACATCAGAGGACAGCGTCAGGCCAGAAAAACAGATTGACTTCAGAAAGAAAAAGACAAATACAATTGGAAAGCATAATAAGTACAGCGCTGGTCAATATTATTGGATCTCAAGTACATAATTCATAAATCGTCAGAAAAATTCCCACAAATAAATCCAAAGATCTCTGTCTGAAATGTGCCTTTTGTGTTTGAGGACCTGCAAATTGTTTTTGAACATATGTAAAACTCACTGTCACATCAGACCATTGCCCCAATCTGACATTTATTCTGGAACAATGCACCAACAGCATATTTTGAATGGGTAAAAACTCAGCTACTAGTTTTATAAAGTTACTCAGCTATTGCCTTGTAAAGAATTAAAGAAACACCACACAAGACACTTAAAGAGCTTCAGGCTGAGCTGCAGAAATCTGCATGCAGCAGAATAATCCAAATAGGGCTCCATGGGCGATGGCCAAAGAAAGACGAGTGTTGTGCTAAAACTTTCATTGATAGTCTTTCTGGGATAATGTTCAATGGGCAGATGAAAACAAATTCGAGCTCTTTCAATCAGGCTGCTGGGCGGCTTTCGCTGCGTCTGGTTCTAGAGGCACTGAATCCATGAAAGGAATGATGAAATCAGAAGATTACAAGGCATTGTAGAGAGAGAAATGTGTTCTGCCAGTGTCAGAAAACCAGATTTGAGGTAAAGGTCTTATGTGTTTTCTCGGGGCGGCACAAAAGATTGGTTGGAAAAAGAAAAGATGGACTGTTTTAAAACTGGCCAAACAATGAGTCCTGACCTAAATCCCACTTGGAAATCTTTGGACGGCGCTGAAAGGAAGAGGTTTTGAATGGAGAAGTAGCAGAAAAGTCGCAGATAACAAATGCTCTTGCACGTCTAGATGGCAACAATAAATCTTTAGTGCTGTGCTGAAAAGATTCTGCAGCTAAACCGCAGGACAGGGTGCCGTCTTCTGTTTACCTCCACCAAGGAGGTTTGGCTTTTGTCCGTGTGTTTGTTTGCTTGTTTGTTAGTCGGCAGGACTTTGCAAAAACCTTCACGTTGCGTTTTTTCAACATTTTGGAGGCTTTTTTGATTGATGGATCTTACTTGAAAAGAATACAGCGTTTTTAGGGCACTGATATTTATGATTTTGTGCAATTTGGTGCAGATCCAAATAAGAATCTGGGTGTAGTGAGTTTGAATGTTGTTTCTTAAGGGGACTGATGGGCCATATGTGCTCTCTGAGTTCTAGTTGCATTAATGTAGGATATTTTATTAAAACATTGCACTTATTCAAGATCATTTGCATTCGTTTCTAAGGATAAGGTCTATATTGATTTATCCTTTTTGTGATAAAACGTTCACCCAAGGGGGGAACAACAAAATGTTAGTTTCTGAGATGCATGAGAGATTTTAAAAAGCAAAAAAGGAGAAATAACAAACAAAATTACCAATTTCTTCTCATATTCTTTTAGCCAACCTTCCAATGTGAATGTAACATGAAAATCAACAGGGGAGAGCAGATCCTCACTTCCCTGAGTCATTCAGAGTTCAGTTCAATGTGACTTTGCTGTTGTCAGTGATCAGTCGTAGATCATTTCACAGTGTTTTGTTTGCACCCTCAGTTTACTCAGGCTAAAGCTCCTATCAGGCCGAACTAATATTGCCGGGACGATTATAGGTGATAAAATATTATCTCTGCTCCTGAGCAAATCTTCCATCTCTGTAAAGTAGAATTTTATACAGATAATTACCTGAAAAAGCTTCACAGAGGAGAGAACTGATCTATTAATATAGCGTGTGAGAATTAGTTCTAATGGTTTTTTTCACACGTTCTTTACTGACAGTTAACTGGGCCTCAGTTAAAACTGTTCATGTTCTACATTTGGAGACTCATCTGCCTCCTCAGCATTTTAAGACTTTGCAGTTAAATAAGGAGATAATCGTTAAAATGAAATATTCATAATAGTAATAATAAATAATTTATTGCATAAAGTATTTAGGTTATAGTCTAATTATATAGTAAAATGTAGTAATATAGTCATATTTCATCACCTAACGTCAGTAGATGTAGAATCTTTAGTTGTCTTAACGATGGTGTTCTGTCAGAAACAATCAATTAAAAAAACTTTGATAATTAATAATTAATCACAGACAGTAATAGTCTCACATAATTCCAATGGCAATGTTTACCTGAGTTGCTAAAACAATATTTAAGCCATATTCCCGTTTACATATCACAGAGTCTAATTATGATGTCAACTGTCATCACTAGGCTTCATTGAATTTCCATCGCAGCAACTCTGGAAACCTTAACGATAGAAATGGTTTTAGTAATGACGGCCGATAAAGTCCATGAATGTGTAGTGTTCGGTGTGCACAGACAAACTGTCGTAAGTTATCAGAGCTGGAGAGTAAACACAGCTCGATGCCCCCCCCCCCCCTTCAGAGTGGAGAGTATTGTCTCTGTCCCATCGTGTACATCAAGGTGGATTCATTCATTTTGACGTAACGTCGATTTGTCACGGCCTTCCTCCTATTTTACAGTCCTAGCGCCTCAATTATTCACTGAGATAATGCACTCCCAGCATTAGAGGCTTCACTGTCATCATTTCCATCCGATTCATCAGCTTGTTCTGCCATTTTTAATTCAGCCCGAAACAAATACGGAGGAATGACAATAAATTAAGTGACCTGAATAGATTAGCGTTCAGGTGGGCGGGTTAATGCAGAGATGGGCTGCGGCTCTATTATTATGCTCAGAGTCATCCAGGCTACTTCGCATTGGAATATTTCAGCTCTTCTTCGAAACGCCCGGCCTCCCCGTATTTCTCGGAGAGGGTCAGAGGAGTTCATGTTATCTTTTTTATAAAATAACCTTGAGCCTCGTCAAACATCTCCACGAGTCGACGGCTGTCTGATGAGAGGCAGAGAGGTAATTATCTACGAAGAAACACTGGGCTGAAGCAGGCAGGTCAAGGAAGGACGTGGACAATGTTTCATATCCGCAAATTCTATGGTATGATGATAATAATGCACTGGTGCATAATTCTGTATCATATACTGTATATGGTGTGTTATCAAATCTCAGCTTTACATTGAGCCGGTTTCACGTTAACTTTAAAGGCGAAAACTTTTTCCTGCCTTAAATTAACATTTTCCTTACTTTTCCTTCCCTATAATTGCAGCTGCATTAACTTTTCTTCCACTTGGCGAAACAAGTTGCTTTATATGTAAAAAATGAGAAAGCTTCTCCCCCTTGTGGACAATCTGCAACCTGTGAAACGTGAATAAATAAGTCAGTTAAAAAACTAAATTCATGAGGTGCTTTGCATCAAAGGACCAAATTTCGAGGCCGGAATGATTTCTTCTCCAAACAAGAAATTTGGCAAATCATACCCACATCTTTGACTCCAGTGTCGTCCCTTAACACGTTGGCGTCATTACGGCATCGTGGCAAAAAATACATTACAGCCACTTGTGATTTTACTGTATGTGTTTTGCTTTGACGGCCTGTTCTTTGCCGTCCTGTGTGTGCCTGGAGCAACAGCAGCTCAAAAACAGGTTGACAGGTATCACTATTATTATATAAGAAAGTATTATAACAATGACACTTTCCTTTCACTTACTGTATGCTTAATCCCCCCTTTGACCTCAAGAGTCTTTAAGAAAACCGCCAAGACGAGTTCATCTCACTCTGCCAAATGCCTTGTGAGTCGTCTGGGGCTGTGTCATATTCAATAGCTTATCTGCTGTGAACAGTGGCTGTTTTGGAATGCCAGTAATTTATAGGAGACGTGTTCGACAGCTACATAACTGAACAACTTGTGTTCGCTCCCCCGCAATTTTCCCTGCAATATGAGTTTGTCATTCAAAGCTCTATACTGACAGAGACTCATTTATTATGTTCCGTGTTGAATCCGGTAACTAATATATGACAGGAGATGTCAAATAGTCAGTCACAACAATTGAATGATAATATTTTTGGTTGTGTACATGCACATTTTTTACTCAGAGATAATAAAAAAAAGAACGAAAGCTGCTTTTATATAAATAAAACGCAGAAGAAAATTGAAAAAGAATTCACAAGCAAAGACTTAATTTAAAATTGAATTCTTTTGAATATTCTACAATGCTATTATTCCCATTGGTTGGCCCTCGTGGCTCAACACTGGAGTCCTCCCTCTGTAGCGAAGAGGAAGAACGACACTTTTCCAAACCCAGATTAATAACGAACATCACTCGCCCTGCGACCCGCAGAGGATAAGCGCTATAGCTAATGGATGGATGGACTCCCACTGCTCCGAAGCAGCTCAGTTCAAAGCTGTTCCTCTCACCAGTTCCATTGAAGCCAGACATTATGTGCAACTTTAAAGGCCTCACAGTTAATGGAGTGGATTGTGATAGGGAAATTATTATGTGAAATAAACAAATTGAAAGAAAAATCTCTTTAATCTCTTTTTTTTTGAGGAGACAGGATTAGCGAGTTCCTTCATTCGGATCTCATCTAGCAGCCGCTCACATGCACTGTCAATATGTTTAGAGTTGGGAAGCCCATCACTCACAGTGATGAGCTTTACTTCATTTGGCTCAGCTAAGTATAACAGAGATATGGTCTATTCTGCTGTCATTGCTATTTCTGAAACATTTAACAAGATGCACTCAGAACGCAGGAGGGTTTACATCAGGAGAAAAACCTGATCGCTCAATATTAGATCTCATATTATATCAGGGAATTGACAGACAGGTGTATGAATAAAGCTCAGAATGATAAAGTAAATATTAAGGATAAGTTTTCCCATTTTTCTGGGGAATAATTTATAATATTTTACAAAAGAGACGATACAGTAAATAAAATGGAAAACATACACCTGCACCTTTAATGTCTTCCCAACCCAAGCCTACTCCAACTCCATGGATCTTTCTCTAAATTCTTTTATGCATGAAGGATATTTAAAAACAGTCCATTATAAAGTACATACCTCTGTGCAATGTTAAGGAAAGTGAAGAAAACTCCTGGATTGTCCAGATCTGCACCTGAATGTGTTGGGTTCTTTGTTGGCTCAAGTCCCGTCTTCCCACCAAGTTTCATGAATTTCCGTCTCAATAGCTTTTTGCATAATCCTGCCGACCGACCAAAACAAACAAACGGGTGAAACTTCCTAGATGCAGTAAGAACAAAAAGTTTACATCATTGATATCGTTGTGTTCAGTGCCTCCTTCACAGCTTTGGGCGAAACCTGGTCTGCCCCATTTGTTTCTCCACTAAAAACACAGAGGCTCCTTCTGCCGCTGTGGGCACAGTTCATCGTGGCCTTTAATTGACATGAATAATGGAGTCATATTGTCACCACTGAGAAATACAAGCTATTAAAGCAGTGACACAACTGAAACCTCTTTTAATTGTGTTGTCTTTGTCATTACAATGAAGCTTATTGACCTTTTAAACAGAGATGTGTTGTGACAGCGGCCCTTTGCTTGTCTCTCCCCCCCTGACTGGTGGAGGGATTGTTCGCATAATGGTTAGCCTGAAAATAAAGATGTCAACTCTAAATAAATTTCACTTTAATATAGTTTATTTCCCCGTCCAGGTCTACATCCCCGTGTAGACCTGGACCTTGAATAGGATTTATAAAATGTTTTTCTGTTTATCAAGAGGTGGTCCTTTCAGCTCATTAAGAGTTTAAAAGCACAACCTTCACTCTAAAGAAATCAGTGACATCTATCATGATAATTATCCATATTTATGCGTATTAAAAGTTGTACCAATGAACTCCAATTGGCTCTCTGATTTTAAAAACACTGTGTTATTCGTGTTTAAACCCCCACACCGCTACCTCCTGGAATATTGTATTAGAATAATTAAAGTGCGTCAGTATTTTAGTTTTACGCTTTAAAGAGAATATGTTGCTTTGATTTCATTCGAGAACAGATTTCTGGGAGAGTTTCTGACACTTCGCACTCAGGCTAAAGGATTCAACACTGATGTGTGTCAAGTGTTGTGAAGGTTGACCCAGATGGACAGTAAATATCAACACTCAGGGGCTGTCAACACATCGGCACTTTATTAGAACGTGTGAAAGTAGCTGGGCTGAGTTGATTCAGATAGTCATTTGGTGAGCTCCTGGTTAATGGTTATGTGTTGCCTGTATTGCTTTTCTTGTTTGATATAACTTTATTATTCTTCCCTGTCATCTTAAATGCCGTTTTGCATTCTAAAATCAAAATATTAACAAATAAACAAACATAAAAACAGTAGTTCTCTCTTTTCGATGATTTGTAGTCTAAATGGAACTCCACAATTATCATGGGACGTTGACTCCGAGGTTTTATAAAAATGTATTTTTTTGTTCTGTTGCGTTTTCCTGAACATGTAAATATGAAAAAGCATTGCTTTATTTCCAGGTCCACAGGAATGACAGCGCTGCGGGAATAACACGTTATGGCATATAAAGCTCAGTGTATCACACTTTGCATAATGCACTGTGATCTCATTTTCACTCTCAGTATATCTGGGGGCTAAACCATGTCACATTTTATGACAGCTGCCAGTTCTACATGTCCTCGGATGGTGGTCCCTCTGTAGGGTGAGAGGAGGTGCAACTGGGTGGAATTGATACTCGGTCAGTTTTGCCTCAGTGAATCACCAAACAACTGCCATCCCAGCTCATTACCTCGGCTCGGGGTGCCTGGACTGTACGCCTTGCAGTACACAATGTGCTGTGCAGGTGTGTGTCTGGCAGCCAGCATTGATTTATTAAGGAAAGACAGAAAACGCACAGATCCTGGGGCTTTTTGAATGCATCTCTTTGTGCTGAGCTTTTGAGCTTTAAGCCCTAGGAGACGTATTGTGATTTGACGCCACATTTGGAGAATTCTGGCTTTTCTTCATATGATTATTAAAAGAAGGGCAGTCAGTACAGTGCAAACCTCTGAAAGGCCCAAGCTGCACTAACTGCCACACACTCATGGATGTCTGTCCCCTAAACGATCAAGATCCATGAATTATTCCCTGATAAATCGAGGAAAGTGTTGCAAAATGCCCAATCTGGATCCAACCCGTGATCTGTATCCAACCATAATTTAAAGGGTTCTTCCCTGACCTGTGATGCATTGTTACGTTTTGTGGTAATCTGTTCAGCATTTTTTAAGTAATCTTGCTTGACAAACAGTCAGGGGTGATAACACAACCTCCACAGCGGAGGTTAAAATGGGGAAGACAGTGTACTTTCCAAACAAAGTACACTGTGATCTCCAGTTATGCCCTGGTGCGATGTTTTTTTTTAGTAATATTTCAGTGCCACACTTCAGCTTTGATGTTACAGAGGACCAGGACATGTTTTTACCACGAGCTCAGCCCAAAGCAGCGTCTCATGACACTAGATTAGGCTTGTGTATTGAAATTTAGTGTCAATTAGCCACCGGTTCCTACACAGTTGGTTCCTAACACACCGACTCTCAATGCAGCTTTTGGTGCCTCGTTTTTGGAGCTTGTGCTCTGTACCGCAATAGTTGCCCTGCTTACCGGCAACATAAACGCACAATGCACATGTCAAGTTCACAATACACTTAACTCTGGTGGCAACACAGACACACAAAACATTAGCCCACAGTTAGCCTTACCTCCAACACGGGACAACAAAAAATCCTAAAGCTAAACTGTTGTGTGGCTGTAACGACTAATAACTGATGTGCAGGTGAATTTTTATATTTAATAAAAAAGCCATTCTTATCATCGACTGTTGTTTTGTGCTCTTTTTAAAGAAAGGTTATTGGTTCTGGCCCCGTTAAGGCAGCGGTACCATTTAAAAAGTATGGATTTAGCACCAGTATCTGACAAAACCCTCACGATACTAACCTTACAGTACACACAGTCATTTAATAATATAATTTTGAAGTACAAACTCTGCCTAGTGATGATTTGAGCAATATCTGTTTAATGGAATAAGACTGTGTTTGGCACTGTGCTGCTAGCAGGCCTAAAAAAGACAAATTGGTCCTTTCGGCTATATACAGATGAGGCTGTGTTGTTAATGGCCTTTAATGGTCAACACAGTCGGTGTGTGCCGTGACAGAGAGTGAGAATTGTGGGATTGGCCGCATCGTTCATAAGTAGATGTCGAGGCCCAGCTGGTGGACGCACACTGCCCCTCTCCTCCTGTATCCTTCTGTCCCTGTGGTTCGCTGCCAAATCGTCACCTAATGTCATTGAGCTGCCTCCAAACACCAAACAGCAAATGTGTAATCAGAGCACAGCAACATAATAAAACAACACCGCAGGTAATTGAGGTTTTATGTCCGCCTAAATTAATTTGCTGTGCAATGTATGGATCATAACTGCTTGTACGATATTTCATTTTCAAAAAAATGCCCGCGAGTAGGAGCGCTACGTGGGGACAAAATCAAAGTTGCACTGGAGCCAAAAAACAGGCACAAGCTGGGTCTGATTCTGAAGGACACACACAGACAGACACACTCCCCCAGCAGTGTCTGAAATGTGCTGCAGCAAATAATACTCACTGTTTCCCCCTAAAAAATACCAACAGGATGTAGCTGTCGGCCCTTGTGAGTATTCCCCAGTCTGTGTTAGATCTGTTTTGCTTTTTAGTTTTGACAAATGACAACTGTGTAACAGCTTGTTTTAGGATTTTGTTTTTAAAACAGACTCCACAATTCCAGATGAAACAGATCCTGTTGGTAATCCTGCATCGTATTAAGTGTTTTTAAAGATTTAGCCATCTCAGATTTCATATCAAATTCTTCTTTTTCTTATTTTGGCACCATTTTTTTTCCTCACCCCTCTCTAATCTCTATGCCAAAGAGTACACAACAGATTATTTTTGATTTCCCTCGGTTTATTTGCTATTTATCTTTTTAATGAAGTGCATTATGTCTTCCACAATTAGCCGGCACAACACAATTGTGTTTGTGAGGCTGACTGTGGAACTACCGCGCGGCAATTAACCGCTTATATCCCGAACCACCTGTCACCTCCCCTGCGAGTCCTCCCATCGCTGCCCCCCCACATGGCGAAGCGTTGTGATGAGGTTTTCTGGTCCATTCATTGCACTGTCAGGAGATTACTGCCTTCCCAAAGCCCAGCAAAACTGCATTCTTGGCGCTGCTCGGGACCACCCTCCTGGCACCCTGCATCACGCTGTTTCAAAGTCTGTTAGATCAAACTCTAAGCCCATACAGTGTAATCCCTTCACATGCAAAAACAAGTGTGGAGAAGAAGTTGCTGAAGAATGAACTTGTTAATGTGGCATAACATATTGTCAGTAGTGAGCGAGAGGCCGTCTTCAGCTGCAGAGCTGCAGTTTCAGGTGTTTTCCACCTCTACGAAGGAGAGTTATGTTCAAGCCTCTGTTGTTTGCTAGTTGGTTTGTTTATTTGTCTTTCGAAAACAACAGAACTGATTTCCACTAAACTTGTTGGAAGAAGCAATTATATTTTGGGAAATTCCGAACAAAGGAGTACAAAGGAGATGTGTTTCGTTTTTATTTTTCTACCAATTTCCAAAGGAATATATCCCATAGGCGTTGGATACGATTTTGGGGCTGTGAGTCTTCTGGTTTCCGTTTCTTCTTTGATTAATCGTGCTTGAGGCTTTAGTTGTCTGCAGGTGAAAAGTCTGTTGGAGAGCAAAAGAGGTGGAACACATTGAATCAAATGCATTGGTTATCAACTTTTTTTAATTTATGTGCATTCAAATTCAGAAAACTGTCAAAACTGATAATCTAAACTTGTCGTCTGGACGTGAAACACCTACAAAAACTATCACTGTTTGTGTTTTGTGTTGAGAAATGTTCGACTCTTGTGATAAAAGAAACTAGTCGGACTGTAAACCTGTGTATGACAAACAGGAGAGAGAGTCTTGGTCCGGATATTCGCTGACTACATTGAAAGCCTATAAAATATTGGCAGTTGCCCCCAGAGTCTTAGTCATCATCAGACAATAATCGATGTGGTTGATCAATGACTGATCATTAATTGAACTTCTACAACCGTTCACCTAAAGATAAACTTTGCCAAACAGCACAGGAAGAAGCCTGATAAATATTGGCAGCACATTGTTTGACGAATTCTTCAGATTTTCCACAAACTTGGTAGAAGAATGAGAAACAGGCCAAGAAAGAACCTATTATATTTTTGGGCAACTCTGGAGAAAGGTTCGGATCCAGGAATGTATATATTTTTATATATATGTAACTATGTAAGATGTTGTTTTGACATTTTCACCAGTTTCCCAGGGAATAACGCTTGAGTCTGGATGAAATTAAAAGATACTCTCTCTACTGCCATGTAGTTTTGTCGCCTGGTTAGTTTTCATAAATCAAAGCTGGAGGATTAAAATTCATTGCTCCCACTTGAGTTCTGCAGGATGTCTTTGAAGAATAGACCCTCAGCTACAGGTAATTAGCTCATTGATAAACTCATTAAGAATTTCCAACGTGCTGTTGAGTCAATGAAAGGGGTTAATAAATCTCCACTGGCCACTGTGATGAAGTTGCTCTTAATTACGTTTGTTTCTGTAAACAAAACAAAGGTGGGTGGACGCTTGGTTACGGAGCAGTGGAAGTAATTTCCCGTCAATAATCCGGTGTTATGTGATCACCTGTAGGTTTCCTCAGCCGTCGGGGATATTTAAAGGCCCCGCGTTCCCTCAACGCATCTTTAAGGCTCTTTGATCCCTTGACTTAATATTACCCCGAGTCCTTCAATAGACACACATGTTGAAAGAATGGGGGGAAACATCCTCTTTGCACGACTTATCAAACAGCGTGTGATAGCCGGGATGTAACGCTGAGCAGCGCGATCGTGTAGCTCCGCCTTTTATTTCTGCAGCTACAAGTTCACTTGGATACGACAGAAGAAGAAGAAGCAGCTTAAACTTGACACAGAGCAAACTAATACATGTAAATGTTGGTGTGACGTCAATCTCCCAGTTGTGTGTTTTTGGGCTTTTGTTGCTGCTGTGGTTTCTTCCTTTTGTCTCCGGGATGCAACACAACCTTGCTCGCCCTCAGAAACCCTGGAGTATGTTCTGTTCTGTTTTTTACAGAGTCGTCTTTTTCTCTGCTTCGCACTGTAATAACATTTCTTAGAGAGTCAATCTATTTTAAATCACAGCCGAGAGTTTCTGCCTCAAATGACCTGAGTCGACTGCAGACTGCACAGTTTTAGCTCGTCTGGACCGCAGCGAGGCTCTCGTCATGCTTGGCCGTGCAGTTTTATCGGGTCGTCCTGCCGATGCCGATCGGTACTTTGGGTTAAGCATTAATTTAGTTTAAGACCACATTTACCAACGGTTCATTGTCAATTAGAAAGGTGAGATCCCGTCCCTCTCAAATGCTTTTATCACCTCCAGGTCTCATTCTGCTCCGTCGTTACATGCTCCCTCTCCCGTCTGTGTCACTTTCCCACGTCCTTTTAAATGTATTAAAGAGCATTTCACTCAAATCCAATTTAGAGAGAAAGAGCCTGTTAGCATTGCCCCTTACACCAAAGACTGCTGCCAGGAATCGTTGTTTTACCTTCGACTGTGACCTGTAGGGAGTGAACAATAGATACTTGCTTAAACATGGGTATCAAAGGAAACTAGGTCTTTGCAAAATATATATTTTTAATCATATATTAGTAGGATTTTCTTCACTGACAAGGTTACTGGTAACGAGAGAAGGTTAACTCTGCTTTCAACAGCTGATTTCTTCCTCCCAAACTAGAACAGCACTCAGGGGAGTGAAACCACATTTAAATTCACTGGATCCAGATTTTTTTTTTTCATCAAGATTAATGAATTATTCTCAAATCAAAAAAAATGTTAAGGATCTCATAATCTTCCCTGAAGTGAAATAAGATTCCTGCCTCTCCACAAAATGCCATGTAAATCGGTTGAGTAGTTTTTGCATAATCCTGCTAAATAACAAACATACATGCAGATGAAAACATGAACAGAGGTTATAAGATATTTTACATCCTCCAGTCTCTTCTGGTTTCTATCACTAATGCTTCTGGGTGTAAACTTATGTAACACACTGTATTTCTGTCAGAGTAAAGCATCGCTCTCGTGCCTCCAGATTGTTGCGAGGATCTAAACTGGCATCACACAACGAGACCCCGCGACCCTTATCTTGGCATCTGTCCCGGCTGCCAGTCAAACCGTTTTAAGGCTTTACTGATCGTGTTTAAAGTTCAGCGGGAGTCTGGCCCTCAGATGCTTCTCTGACCTTTTTAGATGACTACGTGCCTGAGTGCACTCTCGCATCGTCAGACAGGCCTCTCCTGACCGCTCCTCGGTCCGTCTGAAACGGAGACCGGCCCCCGGCTGTCAGAACCCCCGCAGCAGCATCAACGTCCTGCTGGAGAAGCGTTTCGGACTCACTCAAGCTTTTTGCAGTAAAGATTTCAGGGGAACGTGCAGTGGTAGACACTAATGACATCACTTCTGTGTTTCTTTCCTCTTTTTCAGAACAAGAGCCTGAAAACTAAACTCCTCTCGGGACACAAACTGTGCGATGCATATGCTGAAGAGGTAAGGATATTCAATTAGCTAATTCCATTTTATCACAAATGTAATTAAATCCCGTCCCAAGCTACTTAATTGTCCGATGTTTGTGGAATAGATCCAATTCGTAGTAGCACATCACAGATGGATTCGGTTCTCTTGTGAGTAAGCAATGCTCATAAAATACAAATTAGAGCATGTACAGTGTAATGTGAGCTACCGGTTACTCTGCATTACATGAAGCGTCACTACATCCCCAGAGAAATAAAGCTACCAACAGTAAGTGACAAAAGAGGTTTAGGCTTCTACATCAGAAGCTTCTTTTGTTATTGAACCAACCTCATGTCAAATCAATGCAATCTCAGTGATGACGACCTGCACTGCAGCATCTGCTCCCAATAATAACAAATGAGAACAAAGTGTGTGTAATGTTTTGTTTCCTTTCCAGCAAAAACTCTTGTAAGAACCAAATCAAAAACATTGTGTGTCAGGTTCTGGTTAAGGGGAAAGATGTGAACTGTGGTTAGGTTAAAGTTTAGGTGAGGTATGAACTGGGCAGAGTTAGGATTAAAGATAAGGTTTGGGTTAGGCCGTCCACAATGAATGCAAGTCAAAGTCTTTTTGGTGATAGCTGCACAAACCTGTGAGTGAGTGTGTGAGTGTGTTTGTGTGTCCCTGTGGTCGATTCAAAGCTTTAGTCCATCACTGCTGATGCTGTCAGACAGAAAATCTTCATTTACTGTGAGTATGAATTGTCCCTCTGGCTCTTAATGACAGGTGCAAGATGGCAGCAGCTGTATTCAGGACACTCTGGTTTCATTTTTCTGCAATGGGAGAAAGTGGAGATGTTAAGTTCATCTTTATATACAGTCTATGCTTTGGATCTTAGACCTTATTCTGGAATATTCCAAGACAATGCAGTTCAGCAATGCTGTCGGGACAAATGTGAGCGTGACACCATCACTGCCATACGAGGACATGTCTCTATGTGTAGACAAGCTCTGGTAATTCGGCTGTTTGAGCTCAAATGAAAGTGCTTGTTTCAATTTGCACCGCCTCTCATCTCTCAATCAAATCAACGTGCTTTGTTTTAAGGCCTGGGACGAGCTTATCACACCAAGGTTGGTGGCCATCAGGCATTCAACTGGAAACTATGTTCCTTCTGAAATCAGAAAGGGCTCTGAATGTGTACCATTTAAAGATTTAACAATTATTCATTTAAATATCAAAAAAACAACTAGACCAATGTTTTATATTTTGTTGGTGAAGACAACAACTCCCATGATGCTACACTGCTTCACGATGTCATGAAACTATAGTTGTTTAGTTTTGTTTGAGAGACCCTTTAAAAGGTGATTAAATGTGATGAGTTCGAGTTCTTTGATGGATTCAAATGCAGCAGTGCAGTACTTTTACATTTTAACATGGTAACTAGTATTCTGTAAACTGTTACATTTCAACAGGGACCTTGGCATCATTGAACGCAGCCCAGTCCAACAGCACCACAACCCGCAGCCTCCAAAATGATCATTTAGCTGAATCAACACTTCTCCTGAACACTTATATTTCCATATTTATATTTAGCCTTCACGACGGTGTGATTTACTGCAGCACTGATGGATTAGCCTGCATTCATTTTAGCCACGTCTACCCAATAACTGAGTGCATTTTCCCATCGAGCGCAGGAAACAGGTTTGAACAGCACTCAGTTCAAAATTACAAGGTTCTCACATTTGACAGAAAACTGTGACAGCATCATGTTTCAAGTTTTCAAAAAGAGCGATGGAAGAGACTGTCGATGGGAAACTGCTCCGAGAGGTGAAAGATAGTAACGCAGACCGGAGCTCTCTGTAATGGATACATGTGTTTCTCAGGTTAGATAAATGATGATCAGCAGAGAAAGTGTCGGCAAATTAAATAACCTGAGAGTACGGGGTAATATTTCAAAGGCAAAATACTAATGATGGAGTCAAATATCTCAATTTTCCCATCTGATACCTGTCAAACTCCACGAGCGCTTTTCGTCACCTGAAAATGCAATTGACCTGTCATTCAGAGGCCTTGGTCTTATCCTCTGTAGCATTGATCAAACAAGCCTCAGCCTTAGGGGGTCTGGCCCAGAGACTTTCTGAAGAAAAAAAATCTCCATCTTCCGCTCAAGGTTGCCATCTATCAACCTGTCTATCACCGCACTGCTCCGAGTCACGGCAAAGTTATTTCAACCGCTGTCGCCTGGATACAGAAAATGCATAGAATCACCGAAAGCATGTTGAGCCAGAGCCACAGCGACACGGCGCCCTCTGCACTGACATGGGCATGTCATCAGGACGCCCACAGGAGACGCTGCTTCGGCACAAGCTCAAAGCTCAGCTCGACGCTCCGCTAAGGATGTGAACCTGGCGAACGCGGCTCCACACAACAACTGGCGGCAGAGCGTTAGTGACAAAGAGGCTGACGGACAAAATGTACTTGAAGCTGCTCTCACTCCAACCTGAGCTCCTGCGTTGGAGTGTTTGTGAGAGAAACAAGAATGAACTGTTTCCGACCTTTACTGGGGATCGTTTAACAGACGACACACACACACACACACACACACACACACACACACACACAGAATTTAGTGTTTGGAAGCATTTGGTGCTGAGGAGCTTGTCATTGGCCCTGGAGTCTCTTATTGTGACACAGGAAATTGGAGTTAGAATTACAGACCTCTCCCTGTTTACAAATCCTCCAGCTGAACATCCCTGACACTTGACCAGCTCGGTTTATCAAAGCCAACATCATCTCACAGTCAAACTCTGAGATGATGACGATGGCACTTTGGACTACGCAGCCAAGTCTAATTATAAGACTTCAGAAATGAGCTGGAAAGAGCACAGAGGCTATGAAGGGGTCCTGATTGAAGTTGTCAGCCGTCTACATTAAGCCTGGATTTCCTTAGCAGCAGCAGTGGAAAAGATAAAACATGACTGGTTGGCTTTGTGCTTGTGGTTATCTGATTCTCGGTGCGCTTTAATACCGCGGAGCTGCTGTGTTCCTGTCCAGGGATTCTGCGTTTGCCTGATTATTTCCGCAGAACTGTTTTCAAGGCCAATAGACTTCAGGGTTCTCCAGGGAGCAAATAGCTACCGGGGATTTTCTTGGAACGGAGGTAAATGGAGGTCACTGTCTGCGATTCCTGTGGGAGGCAATAAAATTTGAAGTAAATCAGTGAGGGGCACATTCCTTCATGCCCCCTACTTTCATCCAGGAGTGTTATTCATGCTCAAAGGGGAAGGGGTTACAAGCTGCAGCTGTAATCGCAGTGTAATTACTGCAGAGGGACACAGAGAGGCGGATACTAAAGCTGCAGAACAATCGCCACCAGGGAAGGTAATTTGCAAACTTAATCACTGTATTACACGTTTGTCCGTTGGAAAGAAAGTAAACATACTCCCCCATAAACTTCTCATTACGGGGTCTAAATTCTGATGTTTGCTTGAAATACCAACGTTTCGTCTGAGTGTTCTTATTGACAGCTTATCTCATCAAGTCACGACAACACCAACTCAAAACATGTTGACTCTTGAACTCTCTAATTGCCGTCTCGAAAATCCCCCCCTTCATGCTTCAGATATCTTTTCAATTAAGGTTTTCCTCGGAGCATTGACTGAGCCAAAGTTCTTTTTTTTTAAAACTGCCTCAGATAAAATCATTGAATCCTAAAATGACGGCTTTGAAACCATGTCCAAGAACTGAGATTAAACCCAGTTCAAACTGGCCTCGGTTGAACTTTTAAATCAAAAAGCTCCTTTTTGTTGCACATGGTACATTTTGAGATGTTGTTGGCGTAAACAGCCGCTTTCTTTCATGTGTGATTTGCATTCTCATCTTGTGGAAATTGGCTTTGGGATTTTCCTGCATATTGTATATTGGAATACATTTCATTTGGTGTGGTAATCGTTTTTTGGAAAGCCGCTTTAACTTGTGCTCTGCTTTTGCTTCCAACGAGCGAGGTGGAGGATCAGGCTTTGTGCTCTTAATCTGTGTTGTGTGGTGAAGACTGCTCAGCTAAAATGGCGTGAACAAAACTTACAACAAAATTACAACACTGTAAAGAGGATTGAATGGTCGCTCTTATAGTAGTAATATGCATAAGTAGATTTTATATGGCATCACTGATAAATTAGTGAGGTTGCCTGTAATCTGGCCAAAAGTATCAGTATATTATATTTGTATTTTTAGAATAAACTGCATCCATCCATCCAATCATCCATCCATTCGTTGTCCTGTGTTTATCCAAGCTGGGTTGCGGAGGTAGCCAGTGAAGTAGGCTCTTCCAGACATCCCTCTCCTCGGCTATTCTGTCCAGCTCTTCCTGGGGGGGATCCCAATGCGTTCCCAGATGGGAAAAGTAATCCCTCCAGCGAGTTCTGGGTCCACCTCAGGGTCTCCTTCCAGTTGGCCATGCCCGGTAACCCTCAGGAGGCATCCTGATTAGATGCCTGAACCACCTCAACCGTTCCCTTTGGACATGATGGAGCAGCGGTTCGACTCGAGCTCCCTCTGGATGTCTGAGCTTCTCACCCTGTCTCTCAGGCTGGGCCCAGCCCCTCAAGCTTCTGTATATGGGTTGAGGCCCCCTGCAGAAGATGATCTAGCAGACTCATGGAAGTGGCCACTAGAAGATGATGAACTGGGGCACCTGGTAGAGCGGGTGCCCCAGTTTAACATCTTAGAAAGGCTACACTTATGATAATGCACCATGATGTCACAAAGCAAAAATCGTCTCAAACTGGTTTCATTCACTTGACAAGTTCAGTGTTTCAGAAAACTCCACTAAAACCAAACGTACCTAAAAAACGAGCACTTGAACTTAAATCAATGTGATAAAAATGACCTAAAATGACAGAAACCATCTCAGAGAAAAAATTGATTGGACCTGTATTTAGAATTTTCAGTCTGGCCTCTGTCCCATCTGCTAATGGAGGGTCTGTGGGTTTATAACCCAAACTGCTGCCAGCTGCCAGATATGTCGTCCATCTTTATGTAATCTCAAATACACATCACATTCATGTCTGAAATATTAAACGTGCACCCCACCTCATGTTTAAATATTATAATAGTAATTGTGGTCATCATTTCTCATTTTTAGTGAATCTTTGCATTGCTTTTCCATTCACTTCAGTAGATACAGTTCCAGGATGTTTGCACTGAAACGTTTTCCAAAGGTTAAAGATACTGTAAAGTTTGAGCTGTTTCATAGTGAGACGGGTGGAAGCACTTTTCCATGCCAACTTTCTTTCATGGATCAGTTTGGAGAGAGAGAAGAGTGGAGCTGTTGATGTTCACACACAACCACATGAATGAGGAGAGGTTAGCGAGAAAAGTGTATCACAGACTTACCAAGTTCAGTCGGAAACTCGCTGGCAGGCAGCCACCGGGCCGACTCAGCTGTCTGTCTGCTCACTTCACAAACCCAGCAGTCCATTTGATTTGTGAAGGAAACTTACCAGGCCTGCGCCACTGCTGGTGAATCTTCTGCTTCCTGCTCTTCTTTGCTTCTTATCCAGTTCATAGGAACAATTTATTGCGACCTTTCAGGAAGCAGACGGTCGTTTCCTCGGGGGAAACATCTGATAGCTCAGAAAACCAGAGTCAACCTCAAGGTTAAGTTTCTTTCAGAGAAGCAGAGACACCGTTCAATCTGCTGTGCATCTGTTCTTCAAGAGCTGGAATTTATCACCTATTTGCTATTCTGTCAGATTTATGGTGTTGCTGCACGGCCACCGTTTGAGTGAAGGACGTTGTTTCAGCAGAATCACATTTCATTCTTGCATCAGGATTTTATGGAAACATCCAGTAACCTGAACCTTATGCAGATAAAATACAACCTAGTGCTGACGATTCGGGAGGATTTCCTGTAATGACTCAATGATTTCAAGTTGAATTGCCTCATATAGTTAATCCAACGGTTTTTTGAATGGAGCAGCAGGCATCACGATCTTGTGTATTTTTAGACCTAATTATATTGAGTCTAAAATTGCGTGCAGGCAAATTATACATGTTGATTCAACTAACGCTTGAACATCCAGTTCTGAGGGCGGTGTTGTTGTGTGTCTGTGACAAAACTGATGATCAGCAGAGAGATCAACAATTTCACGTGTTAGGCACAGTTGTAGTTCTGCTTCTACAATTTATCAGAGTAGAAATAGTAGAAGATTAGACATAGAAGAACCCGTCTCACATCATATATGTCAGAGTCAGACTGTCCTATCAGGAAGCAGCATCGACTGTAAACAAAGATGCATGATGCTTCTCCCACCATCTAGAAATGAAGACCAAATTATGCCATCTTGCACTTTGGAGCTACATTTTTTTTCATCAAATAACTTACTAAAACAAACTTAATGGGAAAATGAACACTTGATGCCTAAAAAAACCTCAAATGACAGAAACCATCTTCAACTGAGAAAGATTTGTTTGACGTGTACTTTGTCGTTGTTGTTGTTTGGTCCATGTCCCAGCCATTAACATGGATGAGGTGGGGTTTATGATATATACTGCAGGCAGCAACCAATGTCAGGAGCTGTATATAGAGTCTATGGGAGACAACAAAGAGAAGACATACAGACTAACTGAGCACTTTATTAGGAACACCTGTATGTTATTCTTTTGACATCAAGCATCAGAATGGGGGGGGGGGGTTTGAGTGTGGCATGATGGTTGGTGCTGGACAAGCTTGTTCCAGTATTTCTCAAACTACTGATTTCCTGACATTTTCACACACAACAGTCTCCAGACTTTTACTCAGAAATGTGTGAAAGAAAAAAAACAACAACTTCCAGTAACAATTCTGCAAAACAGAAACACACTGCAGCTGGGAGAGATCCGAGGAGAATGGCCAGCCAGGTTGAAGCTGACAGAAAAGTCCAGGGTAACTCAGATAAACCACTCTTTGCAACCGTGATGATCAGACAAGCCTCTCGCAATGCACAACACGTCAAACCTGTGGATAAGGTCCTGTCACAGATCTGAGGCGGCAGTGAACCATCTCCTGGTCTGATGAATCAGGCCTCGTGTCAACAGTCCAGGCTGGTTGTGGTCAGATAATGGTGTGAGGATGTTTCCTCTGCACACTTTGAGCCCAAACAATCATTATTTGAACACTACAGCCTATCTCGGTATTGTTGTTGACCATGTGGATCCTGTTTGGGCCCCGTTTACCATCTACTCTTTTTAAGATAGAGATAGATCGACAGCATGAGCTTGAAATGGGGAGAGAGAGAGTGAGGAAGATATGGAGCTAAAGGGCCGGAACCGAACCTGCAGAAGCAAGGAAATGAGCTTTTGGAATGTGATGGAATGAGCAGATTCTAAAAAATAATATTTGTTATGCTTTTAGAAATATTTTAGCACCATTTATAGTTTGTAATGTCTCCATTTGTTGTATGTAGTTCTTGCTCAGTTTTACAGATATTAACATGCTCTAAAAACTACAAGCAAGACCAACGTGGAACTGATAACTGATCTTCTACAATAATTTATCTCAGTTCTCTCGGCTCGGCTCTGGGAAAGACTACAGACGCCTCCTGTATCTGTCTGGAGTTTGAGAAGGGTTATTCTCTCCTCGGCTACTTCACCTTGTCTTCGATGGGGAGGTGTTGGTGGTTTTGTGACTCTGACGCTCCTTCATATCTATCATATTTGACTCATGTCTTAAATTGAATCCACTCTGCTCTTCAAAAGGGTTTTAATTTTTAAATCTATCTTGTTGAAACCTGCAGTATTTGTGTGGTGTCCCTAATGATTTGCTTTTTTTCAGTATTTAAATGAGAATAACTCCATTCAGAAATCAGAGACGAGAATCCGAAGCCGTTTCCACCCGTATGAATGTTGAGTGTTTGCTCACTTTGGTAATGCTGCTGTTTTGACGGATGACGTTTGCTGCCGGCTTCACTGATGCTCCCTACAATACAATTAGTGATGTGCACGGAGAGCAATACAAACAGATGTAATGCTGCGTCGCTCCACTTCATTCACTATCCATATTGATTAAATCAGATTATCCTGACTGAAATGACGAGAATAAAATATATGCTTCCAGTCGGGACGTTTTGGCCGCCAGCCAGTCACTGCTCTGCCTCGGCTCGCATGCCTCAGCCAATCAGACACACTGCACAAATAGGGCAATCTGTTTAAACGGGGGAGGAGGTGCAGCAGATCAGTGAGGCTGCGGTGGAGGTACAGTACGTACCAATGCCTGCTGAGGATGTCTGTACATTTTGCACACCGACCACCAACCTGTCATGTCACCTCACCTGTTTATCGGCTTCTCTGGAATGTAGTTGTGCTGTTCGCTCACAAGCAGGATTCATGGTGCAGTGAAGAACACACTGTACATACTAAGCAGATCTACTTTCAGAGGTAAAACAGGCGTCTTCAGTAGTGATGTAAGGCAATTTCCTACGATAACAACATGAGAAAGGAATAGAAATATATACAGAAACATCTCGATCTCCTCCTGCCTCCACACGGTGTCGTATACAGACAAACCCAGTTTGATGCAGAGCCTGACGCTGCGACCTCAGCTTTACCTCACAGTTATTGATACCGTCGGAAAATGAGAGTGCAAAAGAAAAATCAATTTCTCCAAAAACTAATCTGCATCAAACAATAGGGCTTGTAAATTGGACACATAAAAAGTGCGAGTAGCCCGAGGAAAAGGTGAGAAATGTGCCAGAGAAAACTGAAAGAAAAGTGAACTATAAAAAATATATAATATGGCTGCTGTCAGATTAAAAAGGTAAATTTCAGTTTGGGTGATTTCCAATAACCGACTTTGACGAATGGATGATGAAGGTGCTTCACATTCTGGTTATAGGAGTTTCCAAATGCTTATTACATATAATTAGAAGAAAAAAAAACAATAGAAGCCTTCAGTGAATTCATAAACAATAACAAGGCAATGTTGCAGCGGCTCTCTGTTCTATATGGAGCTTTTTTAGCCCCTTTAAGCTCATTATTTTGGTTTTAGAGCCCAGAAATTGGTCGTTCTCATCACAGCAGATGGTTCCACTAATAAAGCCACTTTATGCTGCTCACCCAGCAACGAAAGACAAACAGTCAATGTAGGTTCATTAAGCTGGTTTATGCTCATCATTACTGACCTTGTGCATCGTGGCGTGCTCAAGAAATTACGTCAAACGACATTTCCGCCTGCACAGGACATCGCTTCGACAAGTCATGCACCTCAGAATGTTTTTAATTTGGTGCGTGCTGCGTGGCCATAGGGCATCAGAGCTTATTAATTAGTGGGCATAGAGATTCTATGATGGCTCCTGGGGGGAGATTGCAGGGGAAATGAGGCATTTTGCAGGAAACAAACAAACAACAACAAAAACCCCTGCGTCCCGGTGGTCAAGGCAAAGAAGTGCACGCATGCAGGAAGGCAGTGGAGGAATCAAACCGGTGCCAAAAACCTGTTTGTGTTTCTTCTTCATTTTTGCCTTTTTCTGGCAACATGGTTGTGTAGCGACACCTATTATTCTGGAGAAGACCGGCACCGAGTCACCTCACCTCAAGTGCAAGTATGAAACGGAAAGGAGCCCTGCAGATTTCTGGTGTGCACAATAAGCAATAAGGAAACTTCAGGCATATCAGCTGTTTTTTCTGCAGGATTTGGAGCAAACCAAAAAATACAATAGCTACAGAGATTAGTTTTACGTTAGTTAACAAAGTTTGCAAACTTTGTTTTTTTTTAGTTAAACCAGAGGGAATGAATCAGGGATCAGGTTCCCAAATATATCACGATTATGAAAAGAGTCCATCCAGAATGTGGCCGAGTGGAGCTTCTTCCGTTTTACTGGTCTTGTCATTAATAATGAATAAATATAAACCTGGCAGAACACAAAAGTGTCAAAAACATGCTTATGCAGGCATTTTCCAGTCTGTCATTGACAGTTGTAGACATCGTCCCCACAGAGACAATGACTGTCAGCGATGCATTTCACGGAATTTTGGAGATTGGTGTTGTAAAATACTGCATCACTGTTTGGTTTGTAACTATTTAAAATGCAGGTCTCACTCTTGCCGGGTTTGAACCATCGGGAACAGCAACAGAGAGATGCTGCTGGTATTCTCCTGGGCCGGGCAGGCAGCTCACATGAGTTATTCTCAGTAAATAACAGACCAATGCTTTGGCAATTCCAAGAGCTCAGCACATCTACAGATGCAGATATTTGCATTTATAAGTTAACGCCACACAGGGTTCGACTCCCTCGCCTCTTTATGAGTCATTCATTTATGACTCATTCTATTACCAGCAAGTATCTCAAAAGCTGCACTTAACAAATTAATTTTCTTTGTATGAGTTCACATTTCATTTTATGAGCCAGGCCACATGAAAGCAGACGTAAAGATCCCAAATTAGATACGTTGCAGTGAGCTGGAGTGTTTAAATTAGCTTTTTTTTAACCTTACAGTTGTTTATGAGGAGCCCTAGGATGCACTTTTTGAATCTAGTTACACAAGACAGAGATGAGTGCGGGCACACGGCTGCGTCCTGGGAAGAGCAATAATAAGATAAAGAATCTAATTTAGAAAAAAATGACTTTAGGAAACTGGTACGCAGGTGCTCGTAAAGTGCACAGAACCCAGAGCTGTCCCTCAGCTCTGGGTTCAGAGGGTTTTGGTGCAAGATTAGACCTCGTGGCACATTTTTACTGCTATTGGAAAGAAAGTATAGAGGTAGAAAGAGAGGTTTGTAAAGATATTGAGACAGAAAGAAATAGACATATATCTAAAGGGTATCGATGTATTGACCCTCAAACCCTCAAACAATGAAGAAATGTGCTTGTTTCCAGTGTATTTGTCCCATTACGTTTGTTTTCCACTTCGATCATGTATTCAAACGTGTGTCTCTGCTCATATGTGTATTTGCAAATTGAAAATGTGCATAAAAACCACAGGGACAGAAGTGGAGGAAATCATATAGACCAGAGGTTACAGTCCGGATCTGGAGCCGGACCCCGTCCTATACGGACTCCGACCTTTAACCTATAAATCATTGAGAATCGTCAAAAAAAAATCATTTCTATTTTGACCTGCAAAGCTTTTCCAGCCGTCACAGCACTGGTCCAGTGGCTCAGGAAACTCACAGACCAACTGTATGCATTGTAAATCATCTCACGTGATGTCAATCGAATTGTGAACTCCGAACTCAGGTCCTGGCAGGACAAGCTCGAGCTACAGCTTCTTTCACTGAACAACAAAAGAAGAGTGGGATAAGAGAAGGAAAGAAAGGGGGGGGGATAATCAGCTGTTAAGGATGTTCAGTTGTTAGAGACGTAGTAGACAATTAGTCCTGCTAAGTGGAAATGGGGGTAACAACAATAAGAATAAGGGAAACTTAATTTACCACAAAATTGTAAGTGTTTTTTTCTGAAATTATCTTATTCAGTGTGAAAACAAATAATAAATATTGTTAAAATAATATTGCATTATCCTTTCTTTGATCCGTTTTCACAGACATTAATAAATAATATATCAATAACATGATATTTTAATATACAGTATATCCTACTGAACCTTTAGTTATGATGTTCAGGACCTTTGCTTGAGGAAATGTCTCTCGACCTCTGAATGTTTATTGAATCCCCTGATATAGAAAAGGTGTCACAAGATATTTAGCCTCTACAGCTCGATGGGGAACAAGCTACAAGCCCATTGATTGATAGGTTTCAAGTGGAGCGGGTGCAGTTTTTATTTGCATCCTAAACACTCACAGACTTCAGAATGCCCTCAGTGTGAAATATCCATGAGAACATCAAGTCTCAATAATGACACAGCGTGAAACCCTGTGAGCGGCTGCTGAGTCCCATGTGGAGGCTTTCAGTGCTCCAGCTCCCATGATGAGCGACTCTGAGGACGGCTGTGTATCGAGCTCTGTGGGAGAAGCCCTGTGCTCCACGCACCCACTGAGGTGGAGCGGCAGAGCGAATGTCAGGCAGAGCCGGTCACTGTGCACCACGTATGAGGGCGGCATTAAATAAAAGAAATGTGTGTGTGTGTCTGTGTGTGTGTGTGTGTGTGCGCTGCTTCCCGATGGCAGGTGGGCGCCTGCTGCAATCTGCTTGTGCGGTGATGGCGGTGGTAATGTGTGTAGTGGGAGTGAGAATTCAGGTTTAGACAGTGGGCAAGAAGTCAGTGCATGACTGCATCATTGTGTGGACTATGCAGTTCAGTGAAGGGGAGATTTGATATTTTCTTCCTCTCAGCGGGGGCCTCCCTCTAAGCCAGAGCTCTGCCCAGGGAACACTCACAAAGGCGTCTTCTGCTGCAGCTGGCAGAATCCTGCTACGTGATCTAAAACCAATTTCTCTATTTGAATAAGCTAACACTTATTTCCTTATCTTCTTCTTGCAGTCCAAAAAGATCCAGGCTCAACTGAAAGAACTGCGGTACGGGAAAAAGGATTTAATTTTTAAGGTAAGCACAAACGAAGCGGGGGGGAGGGGGGGGGGTTGCATTATAGTAGCTCCAGACCAGCGCTAAACAGGTACTTCAGAACACCTTGAAAGGATGATCCAGTCACACAAGGCACTCCAATTAATTCAGTCTGCAATTACAAAGACCCGTCCAGGAGGCAGAAGCCTGCGAAGTCAATTGGCCGGCACTTGGTCTGCGTTCTGCAAAGTGCCGTCCTCTGCCCCTTGTGCAGCGAGGACTAAATGTTCTTAGATCTGAGAGCTCGCGTAACATCCATTGACATTCACTGATACCAGGCCGACCTTTCGGGGCCTGTTTGCGGCGCTTAAAATGTCAGTTGACATTCCTGTCGCCGTGATGCCAGGTTCTTAAATGTATGTTTTGATCCTTCAGGACCGTCGTCCCCGAAAGCTCCGTCAGACGTAAATGAACTTAAAAGGACTTGGCCCCATCCAGACTTGATTTTATGCTGCTCCTAATGCCTGAATGTATTATTCCTGGATGTCCTGTCCCTTGTTCTATTTCTAGCCTGCGAATGATGGATGCATTGACTTGTTTGCTCGGTGTCACTTCTCTTAAATCCTTGTCCCCAAATTGCATCAGTCACTCAACAAAAAACCACAACAAAGTCACCAAACATTTCACGTGGACGTCTGGGACATTACGGTCTCGGGAGATTCTGCAGTTACAGGAGGATGAAGCTAATTTGATCATATTCTGTCTCGTCAGACAAAGCAAGTCAACTCGGAGGGATGAGAGTCAGCGTTCCTCTCTGACAGAAAGGTCAGAGGGAAATGCATCATGTCCCCGATCCCCACTGATCCCTCGAGCTGTTCCTGAAAATCTGTATTCCCCATGTGCTGTGATCGAAAGCCCAGCGGGGGGGGGGAGCAGGAAGTGGAGAAGAGTCACTCAAGTTGGGGAAATGTCATCAGCCTCACAGGGGGGATGTCAGTCAAGGCACCTTGACCGGGAGGCAATTGAATTGGGCTGTTGTACCGTGGCAAAGTGCATTTCGCAGCAGAATGTCACACATACACAATTCAACACAACACGCCGGGACAAAGACGAGGGAAATAAACCAAATCAGGAAACCTCAAAACCAAATTATTTTCATCCTCCTAGCGGACTAGTGGAACTTTAAAGACAATGGAGACTCTGTGAATCCAAACCAAGCAGACCCCAGAACTGTAAACACTACGCAGAGGCAGGTTCCCCTTCACTTGCTCAGCCCCTTCAGATTAAAATAACGTCAGAGGAACCCGGACATTCCTTCCCTGCGTTTCCCTGCGAGACAACGTTTTTGGCAGACGAGCCGTATTTCGAGCTTTCGCATTTTATTCTTTTCTTCGTCAGTCCACTTTTAAATTTACCCCTCGAGCTGTTTCTCCGCCAGCTTAGGAAACAAAGAAAACAGAAGAGAAAGGAAAAATGACGGCCTGATGTAGTTGCATGCCTCGACTAGCAGAGTGGCCGGTAACCCACTGACCCCGCCTCTCTAATGGACTCCACACAGAAATCTGGAGCCTCGCACTCAGAGGCACTAACCCTGAAAGTCAGCATTTCTGGGTCAGTGGCCGAGCGCCGGCCGTCTTCAGAGCACTACCCACTGATGATGTGTACTGGATGGATGGATAGATGCAGTGCTTTATTAATCCCGAAGGGAGTTAATGCTACATACTAACACAGTCCTCACATCCTTTTGAAGACAAACTAAGAGCAGGCTGCTGCTTCTTTTTCTTCATTTCTATTCCTGTGTGCACCAGTCCAGCCCGGAGTCATGATTATTCACTGGTCCACATTTTCTTAAACTCAGCACTTGGTGTTGTTTTGCAATATTTCTTCCCGGTCCATCACATAAACATAGAGAAATGTTTAGGGCAGCTGAAAGTGGTGTATTTCGTAAGTCTGAGCAGTTAGTTATTTTCTTATTTATCCCTTATTTAATCAGGAAGGAACTAGATTCTATTCTGCCAGGGAGTCGAGATAGGTTGTAAACAAAATAACAGTGAAATTAAAACAGGTTCATGTATAAATACAATCAGGGACAGATTAGCACAGACGTACATTCACCTATTTACACACATTCACACAGAGCTTGTATATCTAGTGCTTTGTCAGCGATGCATCTAAGATGAGATAAGATACAACTTTATTAATCCCAAAGGAAATGTTTGTATAAGATATTTCTCCAAAATGACAATAAAAAAGAATAAAAACAATTAAAGGGAAGTATAAAAATATCTAGAACCGGTGCCTCTCATTCACACGCTGGGTTTCACACTCACAGCCGCCAGGGGCAATTTGTGGTTTAGTGTCTTGCCCATTGACACTTCAGAAGACGAGTCAGGAATCGAGTCACCGTCCATCTGTTTAGTGGACAACCCGCTCTCCCTCACAGTCGGCCCCTTTTATTAAGAGAGAGTACAGATTCCAAGTTCAGTCCTCCTCATTCCAAGCATGTGGTGCATGAAATGAAATGTCCGCTGCCAGTTATTTTATAGCAAATATCTAATCATGTCTCCAGCGTATTAAAAATCGGACTGTAAAAAGCCTTTTTTATTGGTGCCTTTAAATATCCTTTATGTTGAAAATAATTCAAATGTCTATAAGTGAATAATTATGCCGCTCGTTCACCATTTGGCTCAAAAAGATTATATTCAAGCCTCCGCGTCCACGGCTGAAGATCTGTTCTTCAAACTTTATTATTTCCTCAGGATCCGCTCTCGAGCGCAGCCCGACAGCTACAAACAACTTTGTCCTAAACTCGCTGTGAATGAAAAACGAAGATCTGATTCTCGGGCGTCTTTTTAAAACCCGTAGAGCTGATTGTTTCCCTTGCCCTTGACTTTCACCGCTCCATTCATCCGTCACCGAAAAACACACACATCGTCACAGCCGCATACGTGTCAGACATGTTCATCACTAAAATGACCACCTTGCTGACAGGAATCCAGACGAAATCGGCGAAACATGCGAACGTGCCCCCCCGCTGTGTCACCAAACTCACTCAGGTAGAACATACGTCTATTAAACTAACCCCAAACAGCCCCATCAGCCATCAGCTCGGAAATATCAGGCCCTTTTTTAGTTGTCGCTTGTTTGTTGAGTTAGCCGACCTTGGCTGTTTCAGAATGTGAGTCCATGCAGTCCATCATTTTGAGAGGCCAGTAAAAGACACCCAATAAAAGTTCATGGCTCAAAGTCCATCACCGAGGACAGTTTTACACTGACTGCATGCAAATGATCCCCATACAACTTTTCCCTTTTCTTCTCGATGATGAATTTATCAATAATAGAAGACTCCCCGCAGGGCGCCCTGCTGGTCTCCTCACTGCGTTACTGTACGTTGGCTCATTCACTGAAGAAAGGGCCCTTTTCTGCTCAGGGATTAAACTCTAGCAATGATGCTCATTAAGGGGTTTGATGGTTTTAAGGCGTCTGATGTGAACAGATTGTTATCTGAACACCCTCTGCACTTCCTATGCTCCAGGAAATAGATAGGTATCATTCAGCAGAGCGGTTTAGTGCCAAAATTAAACTAATGATTAAATGATTGAATTGCAGCTTTATGATTCTGGAGGTTTATGAGATCCAAGTACTTTCAGACTCAGTGTTAAATGCATATCAACGACGATGAGTTTCAATGCTGGATCGATGTGTATAAGGGTGAGTGTGTGTGTGTGTGTCATATTACAGATTCTCATTCCTTTGTGCTATAGATTTGTGTTATTGATAGCACTGCTGAGTTGAGCTGGGAGACGGAGACGTGCTTTGTTTGCGCGGAACAAAAGAAGCTTCGGCTGTTTCAAAAGTCCTGTCTTTGTGCAGGGGCAGCAGCTAATGGACCTGGAGCACAAGTTAACCATCGCGAAGGAGGAACTGGAGAAGACGGCACTGGATAAGGTGAATAACGGGGAAATATATCAAGTTATTTTGTTCTTTTACTGTTATATTTATTTATTTGGTGTTTAACCTTTAGCTAATGTCGCCTCTCTTGTCCGACCCATTTAAACCCTGCGATTGCCAAACACTGAATTGAGAAATGGTATCTAAATTATTAAATGACTCAAGTATGTGTAGTAATATTGGTCAGAATAAATCCCTCTTGAAAGCTGCTTTCAGACGTGCACTGAACTGCGAACAACCTCCAAAACAAAAACACACGATTTACACAGCTAAATCTAAACATCACCTCCTGCCTGCGCCTGCTGCACCGCCCATCACCTGAACCCTCCCGAGATTTCTGTGTTTTTCTGAGCGCAGAATCTCCTGCTGCGTTGTTCGTGAGTTTGACGGGTAAACTCCAGAGAAGTCATGTCTGAAAACAGCTTGAGAGAGCAGGTGTCAGAGGATGGACGTGAAGTGTAAAAGTAAAAAAAAATAGAGGTTTTCATCCTCGGTATTGAGAAATTCCTCATTAAAGAGGGTTGATTCTCTAAATGTTTGGCTTCAGCAGATTGAAGACGAGCCTCAGCTTTAACTCATGAGGTCTAATGTTGTTTTTACACGTGTGGTTATTGAAACACTGTCACTGGGAGCGAGGTGGATGAGTTAAAAATGCACGGGGAGAAAAGAGCTGATCAGGAAAACGGGGTCGTTCTGCTGCTGGAGCTTTGACATCAGAGGCTGTTATAAAGTAATCAAACCAACCATTCTGTCTATTATCATTATTATTGATTAAAGGTAAGTGATCTTTTGAACATTACGTCTGCTCCTCTGGTGAGTTCCACTTCATGTGTTGCCTAACGACGCCTCCCGTGCTGGTCCTACTCTTTAAACCGCAACCTCCCGTGGCTTTAATGCTTAAGTGAATCTCTCATGTGGATGGAAGGAGGGATGCAGCCGTTCAGGAATCTTCTTGTGTGTGTAATCTTGTTTGGGGACAGGAGTCCCAGCTGAAGGCGCTGAAGGACACAGTTCACATCTGCTTCTCCGCCGTCCTGCACAACCAGCCCAGCGGCAGCCACAGATTTCCCGCCGCCCCCACCCACCTGTTCAGATACTCATCACTCATCAACAGCTCCAGAGTCACCTTTCAGCAGCCGCACGCCAAGGTAATTCAGTATTCACCGCACCTCACTGTGATTTAATGTTTATCCAAAGAGAAGACCTGCAGTGTTGTAAAAAAATCCAACCTTTTTATATGGAATAATTGAGGTGAGCTTGGTTTACTGTGTAGATGAGGTCCTGCTGTCCTTGAGCCAACACGAGGTCTGAGTCTTCCACATGTGCTCTGCAAAGATTAACAGTTTATATTGTTCATCTTTCACTAAATAGACCTTGAGAATGTATTGAAAATACTATGAAATACCTCTTTTCTTTATCTCTTGTAACCTTTAACTCAGCAGAAACTTTGACATGTCATTTAGAAATATGCTTCACTTTCAGATTCCAGGTATTTTTATGCACAGGGTTGGGAACAATAATTCCTACCGGGCCGAATCATAGCGAAGATTTCGTTAATTCGCAACATGAACACCACCACACGTGCCAAGTCAACATTACACTTAACTCTGGTGGCTCTGACAGTAACGTTAGGCTAAAGTTAGTAGCAGTTTCCTCAAACTGAAGTCGATGCGATAATGAAGTGCCTAAAGATAAACGGTCTGTACTGAGGCTGTATTTCACGTGAAAGGATTCCGACACCCGGACGTGCAGCAAATCAATGTAAAGGGAGAAAAGTGACTTATTAAAGCAGCTGGCGACGCACAGGATACTTTTGAAAGTAGCAGGATGCTCCGTGTTTGACGGCTAACGTGACCCCATGTCTAGTATTTTACTGTATCAAGCACTGATACTGTTATGTAGTGTTCAAATATTGTTGCTGGATTAGATTTTATTTATGATGGGATTTTGTAAATATGTCAAGCTGATTTATATTTATACATTTAAGTTAAGTATATTTTGAACCGTTAACAGTTAATATGTTAAATTTCTAAAATTACTGTTTCAAAAGTATTGATTTAGCAACGATATTGAAAAATATCCAAACCAATCATAACCATAATTTAGCAAACTGGCTCAGGGTCTTAATGAACATCAGTATCAGTGACACCTGTGCTTCTGCTGCAATGACATGTTAATATCTCTGTTACCAAACAAGTAATTACCTTCAGTAAATCAATTAATCAAGTGGCACTTGTTTTCAGTATCGAACCTTTTTCTTTTTACCCAATCAAAAGAAAATTAGGCAGAATGTTTAGCATTTCTTCCATGAGTTTAAGAGCCAGGTTTAGTCAACATGGATGTTTTACAGGTGGGTTTGTATGTAAATGGATGTGAAGCGCGTCCTGATGACATGTTACAGACGCAAACAAAAACAGCTACAGTTCAGTTTTTAAAACAGAAATTTCCTCTTATCAACCTGCATGTGTTTCTCTCAGGTTTACAAATACTGGCACAACTCCACCACATGTTGTCCTCCACTGCTGCAATTATATTTTGACCAAAATGACTAAGAGCAGCTGCAATTATAAGGAAATTACAGCAAAACATGTTGTGCTGCACATGTCGTTCATGGCTGATTGCAGTGTGGAGACATTTGCTTTTGTCCAAGGCCTCATTCACTGTGACCTCGAATTAACACAGAACTCCTAATGCAACATGCATCCCTGACCTCTTTTGATTCACATCCGAACAGTGAGCCATATATTGACTCGTCGTACCAGGAGCAGATTATTAACAACGGCTCTTTTGATACTGAAACTTATCAGAAGCCCACGATGCCAAAGAGCCACAGTGTAGAACAGACGTGGAACATGTTGATCTAAAGTTATCTAGTTAGTTGACGTGCACCCACATATCCAGCAACACCCAAAATAAAACAGGGCAGTGGAAGAGGGCTCCTTATTTTTTACCAATTTTTTATTCGTGGGGGAAAATATTGTCCGTAGTGCTGGAAATACTCTTTCTCACCATGCCGGTTATTAAGCAATGCATCCACTAGAGGACAGTGCAGAGTCCAGAGTTTTTGACAACAACAAACTTTGCCGCAGTGGACGAGGTTGTGATAACGTAACTCGTTGTAAACGCCATCTAGACAAATTGCCCCCAGACAATTTCCAGTGGTCCTGCTCCGTTTCTTATGCTTCTTCCATATCTGTAATATTTCAGAAGACATGTACAGGAGTCTCCGTTTTCACACTTATCCAACGTTGAGCATCAATGAGCCCTAATCAGGCCCCATGCCACAATCTGTATGCCAAAACCTCAGAGTTTTAGAGGTTGGGTTGAAGACTGGAATGGCTTTTATGTATAATGTGTTGGGGGGGAGGTTCAGTTGGGTTCGGTGTGGGGCCCCCGAGGCACCGTTTTGCCTGGAGCCACCAGAATCCCTTGAAACCCTCCTGAGTATCTGCAGTGAAAAGGCCTGTAGCTCTGAGTTCGCCTCACCATGTCTGGTCAGTGGTTTGTTGCCAGTGACCTTAGTTTAAACTCAGCAGCTACAGCGTCTGAGGGGGAAAACGAGATAAGTTTGTTTTGTAAAGTGAAAAACGGAAAGTAAGTGGGATTTGGGATTTGCCTCCGTCTGTCTGTGGCGAAGTATAATTTTCCCGCTGACTTTTCAGATAAGATAAGCAGGCTGCTGTTTTTGCATTTTTTAGGAAAAAAACTATTTTTCCTCTCCTCTCTGCGTAAACTCTTTCAAATTAAAATTCATTTCACGCTGTAACTCCCAGCATGGCGACATCATGGAATATAACTCGGTGCCAAACTTTTCACCTCACCGCACATCGGAGCGCACACAGCATAATGTCTGCGTTCTGAATTTAAGTGTTTGCTGATTATGACGTCCTATTCAAGTGGCTACTTGTCGGTTTGATGCCCCGAGCGTCTCTTTCTAGAGAGAAACAGCCCAAAGAAATTATCATGACCAAACATAACAGTTGGGCGAACACGAATCCAGAGGTTTTTCAGAATAATAGCGCATCTAAATCGAGCAGCAGTCGTAGTAATTGATGTCAGTCTTTATACTCTGTAGCTCTGGAAGTAAAGCCCAATTACTTCAGGGCATTATGGGAGTTTTTGGTGCGTTGGGAGTTAAATTTGTTCCCTGTGAAATTATTAATTCAATGTGACACAGCCTTTGTTTCGGGCTTGTCAAAGTCAAGGTCGCAGTAGACTCGACTGAGGGATCAGGATTTAATCCCTTTTAGGAATAAAAAAAGGTGACTGCCGAGAGGATTCACTGTAAAAAATAGGATTAGGCCGTCAGTGTTGATAGTGCTTCTTGTTTTACTTGTACAGCACTTTCACATTTTGGAAATAGAGTCATGTGTCAAGGTTTTATCTGGTCAATACCCTTTTAATTATAAAAAAAACCCCCAAAAAATACGATACTGTCTGATTCATAACGATTCCACAAGTATTTCTGCTTCTCTGCAGAGCTGGAGCAGAACATCACTTTACTTTCTTGAGGATTTACTTCACAGTACCAACGTTATTCCCCCCCCCCCACCAAGCGGTGATGTCAGCCTCAATCAGAGATCCTGTTAGTTCTGATTTCTGACACTCGGCCGCTCGGTCGCTCTGAAACCATCAAGTCGGCCCCAGCCCCACGGTGCCTTATCTGCCCTGATCCTGGCCAGCAATTCTGTCTTCGAGAGGCTTTTCTCCCCTCGCAGCAGTCACAACTTACTGGGACTCTGTTTCACGGCTGCCTCACACATTTGACACAACACTTATGTAGTTTTTTTTATTTATTATCTATTTATTTATTTATTTCTCATCCTGCTTCTCTGCCACTGAACCAACCAGAACCACAACTGTCCCTCTGCTGGGGCATCATCAATATTCTCTAAAACCCACTAACACCTGCCGACTAGGGCTCAACGATAATATTAGGAAAACATGCGATAATGTTGAATGTTGATATCGCAATGACGATAAATTTGAGATATATTGTGCAGCCTTACTAGCAAGAAAGGCAAACTCCTCGACCTGAAATGAGGAAGGAGTCTATTACCTTTTAGTAGCAGGTTCATCCACGTTTAAAAACCTGCGCATACGCGTCATTGTTTGTATAAGAGGTTTGATTTTTGCTTTCTGTCCACATTTAAACTCTATTTCTTGCAGCATAACATGATCAGATTACAGTTTTTTATTTCTCTCATCCTCTTTGGAATAAAACAAGCCAAACCAATTAAAGCATGTGTGTTAAAAAAGGCGTCTCACAAAAAAGCAAAGAGGAGCAAAGGAAACTCAAGATAGGTGCAGGTTGATTTTCTTATTTAATTTTTTATGCTAATGAAGTAATTTCTTCCCACTGCATTAGCATACAAACAGCAGCACTCCACTTGTGAGCAGTTGCTAGCACCATTATCTCCTGCATAGGCAGTGTACGACAGTTTGACGGGGCCCGTGTGATGAATCTGAGCACACCCGGCACTGGAGAGATTACTGGGGTGCTCCATCTGTCCACTGGGCCTGTGCGTGTGGAGGTGGGTCACATCCCCTGTAAATCACTGCCAAATTTATCTCAAATTAAGTCGTGGAGAAAAAAAAGCACAATAGTACTTGCTGTGCGTGAAAGAGCCAAACAGCTGAGTCGTGGGGTAACAATCGACTGACAGGGAGGCAAATGTCAAGAACTCGGCTCTTTGATGACCCCGTGCTGTTCCTCATTACGCTCATTAACGGCACAAAAGAGCTCAGCCGTGTTATTACATCCTTTATCTCGCTTTCTGTTGTGCGGTTTTTTGACATATTAGTATGAGCGAACGCATGTAGTTAAGACATGCTAATATTTCTACAAACGCATGGCTAATCTCCTGCTAATTACTGTTGGTGATCAAAAGGCAATTATTTTTGCACGTAGCAGGGGCGCAACAGCTGCGCTACCCCCGAAGTAGACGGCGGAAATAAATGCTCCACATATGAGACAAACATTTATCCACTTTGAGTTTCACGGGGACACTTAGATTGAAGTCGGCTTTGTTTTTTCTTCTTAAATCCAAAGTGGGAAAGTGCAGGGAGGTTTGCTCAAGCACTCGCTGACACCACTTGGAGATTCACGCTCTAGGCTGAAGTTAACATAATGGGCCTTAAGCACTGGTGGACGCCACACGTGAGTCTCCGCCAGACCCTCGCGGCGCTCCCGCTCACACATACACACTTTTTTTTCCTCGCCGGTGAAAGATTCATTAGCGCGAGGATGCAGAGATCAGCAAGATTGGAGTGGAAGTTGCTTCGTAATTTAACAGTCTCGGGTAGGGAGCCAATTCTCGTGGTCCGATAGCATGCAATTTTCATCAAAGTAATAGGAGATGATGTCTGAGATGCCCGGAGCCCTGTGTCGGCGGAGAAATCGGGCATTTCATTGCCCCGCGCTCAGCACTTAATATTTACTTTTATGATTGTTTCCTTGTGTACATAAAGCGACGGGAAATTCATCTCTGCCACGCAAGGAGGAGATAGGAGGTGGATGACGGAGCCAAAAAAAGCAAAGATATTTATCAGCTGACGTTGGACGCTAGAAGAACATTTGCTTCAATACCTTTACCAAGAAGTCCACTTAAGTAATCGTTCCGGATAAAGCTCCTGGATATTAAACTTTCATAGTCTGCCGGTTACAGGTAAGAAGATAAGGCAGAAAATGCATATTTTAAGAAGAGAAACCCATCATCGTTCCCTCTTCATCACGCTGTCCGTCTAAATGTAGTGTACAATCAAACAGAACATTCCCTGATAGTAAATGTTCTCGGTTAAAGCACTTTATCCAGGTTCTTCTCATGTTAAACGCTTCCCCTCCTCCATCGCTCCACTGTAAAATTCTGCTGATTCTGACGGATGCTGTCAAACGTTGGGAAATAATGCATGAAGCGTTCGCCCACAAGCGGCCACTTCCACGAGCAGAGCCGATTCCACTCAACCTGCCTTAAGAAGATGTTGCCTGAGCTGACGGAGGAAGAATGGGCTCCGACAGTGACGGGTTGCTTGTGTTCAACCATCTTGGTTTATGCTCACAGGAGACCACTTCTGACCCAGATTGGGACGGTACCACATCCCTGCCTGGTGCAGGAGCCAGACGGCTGCAGACACAATTATCTTTCAGGAAACATCTCCTGGAAAAACAGCTCTGTTAATCGTTCACTGTTTGGTGCAGACAAAGGGAAATCCAAACGTTGTTCCATACGTCACATTCGTGTCCTGCTGTGATGAAACTAATTGCTTCTAATCAAGTGCTGTTCATCAAAGCAGATTTCAGGCGTCTATCTTACATTTGGTTTCCTTTTCATGCGACTTTACACAGAGGGAACCTGAACTCAGCGAATACATCCACCCAACAGTCCCTTTTAAATTCTGCCCCAAATCATGTTCATTTAGATATAGTTCTAAAACTATTGTAGATACATGTAAACTCTTGATTCCAGACTCTTCTAAACATTGGTGAAAGTTACAGGTTTCCAGTGTGTTAACATGCAGCAGCTAAAAAAGGGACACTCCCCTATGAGAGCACATTTAAATTAGCTTGACCTGGATCTTTATTTGGATCCACTGATCACACTCATAGATTTCAATCCCCTTAACGTGCCTGATTTTAATTTTCCCCATCAAGATTAATGCATTATTCCCTGGGGAACGAAAATGTACCCCTCCAAAAACATATGCCTTTTCTCACAAGGGTAAATATTGTTGTTCAAACAATACATTAGTCTGAAAAGAGCAGGTTTACTTCCAGATTAAAATTTTATATCCAACCAGATATGATAATCTTCACACTGTAATATATCGACCGGTGATTCTCAAACGTTTGGACTGTTACCTCTTACAAAAAGACTTGTCGTCACATTTCAAACATCTTTAAGTTGTTTACAGCTTCACCACAAAGAGATTCTCCCTCCAACTTCTCAAATGCTTTCATTTTAATAAATGTTTAAAGCAGAAAGACGTATTTCACAAACAGCAAAAGTCCTAAAAATAATGAATATAAATCTGTCTATCAGAGCTTTGTTTTTTTCCTTTTTCATCTCAATTATCATCCTATTACCCTCATTTATCTTACTACTGTGTAAAGTGATTAAAACCACCTCCACTTTGAACAGCTACAACATTAAAATTATGTTTACACGCTCCTTCTTTAGAATTAGCAACTTACTGCACAACGACTAAACTGTCACTATCCAAAGTAAATTATAGTGATTATATTCTCGTATGATTTTAAATGCAAGCCTTGTATTTGAGTATTTCTAAAGAATCTGAACACTTGTTTTTTTCATATATTAGGTGCTTATAATAAGTTAATGTGCATGTAGGATAAAAACGGAGTAAATGTAGGAAAACTCAAACATGTAAATTTCCCCGCACTGCTTGTAAATGTCGAGATATTTCGGAACACGTGTCAATTGACAGGTTGGCCTTTTCTATTGTTGCATTCCTGCCTTCCCTCCTACGTGAGCCGCGGAGCTGCAGATCAGCAGCGAGGTTAACCTGCACAGATTGTTCCAAGTACGAGTAGCTGACTGTGTGATGGCCTGTCACCGGAGTAATGAATAGTTCGCACGTCAACGTGGGTGAAAACTTGAGCTTGTTCTAAAATATGTCAACATTTTCCTGCGAAGGGGAAGAATTAGCCGAGAACATTGTGCTGCAGAGCCGGTGTAGTTTAGAGAAAACT
Source organism: Hippoglossus stenolepis (assembly GCF_022539355.2). NCBI lineage: Eukaryota > Metazoa > Chordata > Actinopteri > Pleuronectiformes > Pleuronectidae > Hippoglossus > Hippoglossus stenolepis. The sequence continues at coordinate 5,350,988 of NC_061483.1, forward strand.
GATTCAAAGGACTGTCGGTAAGTCTGCAGGCAAATAATATATGTTAATTTGCAATTAAATATTATAGACACGCAGAAACTTGGGCAGCAGATGTTATGTTTCCTTATTAGTGTTTGCTAATGCAAAGCAGTTGCAAATGAAGACCAACAACTCGACTCGTGTTTTAAACTTCAGTCTGATGCGCTTCCATATTTTTGTCATTGTGTCTTTCTGGACTCAAATCATCAGCGTGTCCGTCACTGTCTGACGTCCCTCCTCCGTCTGTCGCTCATTGGTTCCTACTGAAGACCTTGAAACACCTCATTAATTTATAATTACATTTCATAACAAATGCCCTGGTCACGCTAATGAGACATTTAGCAAAACAAATGTTTTCCTCTGTGTTCGAGCCTCTCGTCCGCAGCCAAACAAGCGTTTTAAGTCACTTTTTGGAACGCCTTTCAAAGTAAAGATTTATTAAAGTGTCTTCAATATATGTACGACAGCACAGATATCGGACGTTTAAAGTTTTATACAGCTATGACCGGTTGTTTTTGAAGAAGTCACAGTTTGAAATAAACATTTTCTAAAGAGATAATATCTTTATCTTGCTGCCAGCACAGAGGTGAATGTTCCGAACACAGTTCAGAAATATGACGCAGGCTATGAATTTGATTTTAAAGCATTAAAGACTCGATGAAGATGATGAGAAACAGGAATATTTACTCTCATGATTGTTTCCCTGTGTACGTAAAGCGACGGGAAATTCATCTCTGCAAATGGTGAGTTTCCATTCGCGTTCAACTTAGTGGTACCGTCACTCATCAGTATTCACACGAGGTCGTCCGTGTTGACGGGAGAAAGTTGACTGAAGCCTGGCATGCAAGCAGCCGACGGTTCTTATTTACCACTTTCCTTGGCCTCTAGCAGGGAGCATTTCTCACACTGCTGGTTTTAAGTGCATCAACCCGGCGAGAGTCCTGTTTTTCATGTGGACATCATTTCAGGTGGTTGTGGTATAGACGGCTCGTCCACCTCCAGAGAGAACAGGTTCATCTCTGACCGTCCGTCTTGTTTACCTCCCACCATCCCGACATCGCTTTTCACTGCTGTTTGCGGCGGGTCACTTTACTCAAACATCGTTGCTCATCACAAGCAGCGCGGAAGAAAAATCCCAAAGCTGCTTTCTGGACTCACTTCTCACTCCGAGCTGATCTGTGCATGTTTATTCAGACATCAGTCACAGGCGGGTTTGAAGGTTTGACCTCTGGGACCTGCTGGTCTGTGCACAAACAACTGTACAGCTCAATTTAGTTTCAGAACAGAATCTGAGCAGGAAAACAAACACAATGCATCAAGCTTTAATTGCTTTTAATATCTGACTAATAAGACATTGCACAAATGTGACTGTTCACATAGATTCCCTTTGTGTAAACTGAGGTTTCAGCCAATATCCTTGTTTCATAAATCATAAATCATATGACTCGGGACGCACGTCATGCACAAGTCGGTCTTTCAGCTACTAGATGGATTACCATGAAACATTCATGTCACCCTTAGAATGAGTTCATTCACTGTAATTAACCCCAATTATCGACCCACCATGACGTCGCTCATTAGTTTGTAATCCGCCATTTACAAGCCTCCAGTTTTGCATCTTGTCCAGCGCCATCTTGGTTCTTTGAAACCAGAAGTTGCCATATTTGGAGGAGCAGGGGGTGGAGCCTGATTCAGTGACACTCCACCCCTTCCTATATCTGCAACTTGCAAACTTGCCGCTAATAGACGTCTCGCTTTGACTGCGTTTTGCTGCTTCTCTGTCAAAGTGCTGCCAATCTTTCAACCGTTAATCCTGCACGCTGAGCGCTACCTCGTATCGAGACACAGGCTCGACACAGGCGCTGATACGTGGACGTGTGACGTGGACAGACAGGACCTGGCAGATGATTAAAAACCTCCTGGCAGACACATATACACTCTCTTTGCATAGATAAGAAAAGTATATATCTTTGGGGATTTGGGATGCGGTCGCAATTTGTTCCCTACAAAACATATATTCTCAGTATTTAGTATCTAGTATCAGACGAGAATAGTTTGCTTTTTTTTAAGCCTACTTTGTAAACCGGAGTTTAGAAGCAGCTGCTGTGGATGCGGAGTCTGACGTTTAACTCTGTTAGTTCAAATAAAAACACTATTTAAGCAGAAATATAGATACTAAGGAAAGTTTTTGATCTTTGTGCATCATGTGTGATGGTTAATTATTTTTAGTACGTTCACCTCCAAGCTCTAATATCTCAATAATTCTCTTTTTAGTTTGCAGCACGCTCTTATTTTTCCCTTCCTGCTGCCTGTTAGGAGGTTGTGATTCTACTAATTTATTTACTACAAATAAATGAGCTGAATTAGTTGAGAGAAACCATAATAAAACAAGCAGTTATTAAACATTTGAGTCAGAACTGATTTATTGACTTTCCACTGCAGCATCAACGAGACATTTACACGTTGTAGTTTCACCCCCAAGTTCAAATGTTTCTTGTTTTTTCTTTACAGGACATCTCCAGAGTTCAGAGAATCGTCACAGACAGTAAATCACCCGTGAACATCGGAGTAACGAGGAGAGAGAGTGGCGGCGTGAAAGCGTGCCAGATGGAAAAGGTGAGTGTTCCCACTAATTAAATTGTAATGGCCTCTGTGACCTCAGGGCCTGTATCCATGACGTTCATCTGTTCACTGGATTCATGCTCGAGTGCCTCATCAGGAGTCAAACCCCACAAGTGTCTCCAAGAGATTCATTAGCTGGAAGAGTTAATGCAACAACTGTAACAGGTTCCAGTCGGATGATTCTTAAAGTTAATAGTTTTTATCGTTTTTAAACTTAAAATACTTTTAATTGCACGTTACCAAAGGATTTTAACTGTCTCACTGAAACATTTCTATAACTTCTTTAAATCAGAAAACTTGTTGCTTCTCATTTTATTATAATATATTTTGTAGGTTTAAATTTTGGGACAAACGATGTAAAGATAAAGAACTCATCCTCGATAAATGTAACACAAGTAATTTGAGTCATTTCAGACACTGACAGGATTTCATCAACTATCAAACTATTTTGAGAAGAATCTTCTGTTTTCTATCCGAGCAAATGAAATGTCTTTGGTTTTTGAACAGCTGGTCGGACAAAAAAAAAGTTATGTCAACTTCTCAACTTGGCGACTGGGAAATTGTAAAGACACTGAAATGACACATTTTGCCATTTTCCATTGATCGTGAAGTGAATATAAATATACAGGATTATACCACCTCACAGTTTTACAGCTACACCAAACACGTACATTAACTCCACGTCAGTCCAGTCTTGTAAGGTGAGGAATTCAAACAAAGATATTCAGTCTATTTGCAGAACATAATGGTGTCACTGTGAAGTTGACCTTTGACCTTTTATCTAAAATGTCTTAATAGATTATTACCTCTGCCAGTTAGATTATGTTTGTGTGTTATTCATCAGCATTTCACAGAAACTACTGGACAGATTACCATAACACTTGGTGAAAGGATGTTGTACGTGTCAGGGAAGAACTCATTATCAACTTTGTGCGGATGGTGGAATGTTTTTAACTTTTCCCAGGGAATAAATAGTGGATCTAGATTTTAACTTGAATGAATTAAGGAGGACTGTTGTGCTTTGGTTTGTGCTCGTCGGGTTTGGGTTGAATTCTTTAAGCCAAAAACACGGTGGTGTGAGTGACCCTGACCTTTGACATTTGACCACCAAAGCTTTTCAGTTCATGCTTCAGTCCAAGTGAACGTTTGAAATAAATTCGGCGTTAAATCTCAATAAAAGACAAACTTTGCACATTCAAACTCTCCTCGAGGAGCCTTTGAGTCACAACTGCACTCGACCAGAGCAAACACAGTTTTACACCGAGGAGCTTTTGGAACATGTGAAGGAGTCGAGTCTCCCACTGACACGTTGAAAACAGTCCCAGACCTCTCCTGTGGAAACAGAGATACTCAGGTTCCGCAGCCTTTCTCCTCCAGGACCCAGGCAGCCGTGATCAGTCACTTATCAAGAAGGTAAAGAGGCTTTGACAGAAGCAGGGAAGCAAACATGGTCCATAAGGATTTTTGACAAGCGATCATCAAGAAGTATTACAGGATAAGTCGACAGACGACAGCACAGTGCAGAGGCTCGCCACCCAAATACCGAAATTACCGTCTGTGGAAAGTTTGTCAGAGAGATTGTTCCTTAATGAAACTGTGCCAAAAACAATGTTCAGCCGTGTCCAAAAATTGATCATGTAATCTTGGCAGGGTTTTAAAATTCCTTCAGCAAGAGTGAGAAACCTTGTGATGCAGATAAGAGGAGACACATTTGAAACAGAGACTCAGATGTTGTGTTTGCTCGTGGACGCCGCCGCAGCTCGTCCTCTCCTCCCTGCAGGCCGCCAGGAAATGAGGAGAGACAGTGTGGATGAGTGTGTGTGTTCGGTCCCCTCGGCCTGTGGTGCGGTTTGAAAATGAAATGTGAAAGGTTCACAGCAATCTAATACATGATTTGCTTTTCATAGACAAAGCTCATACTTAACAGGTTGAAATATATACGCCGCCGGTCAAAGGTTTTAAAACACCTCAATCTTTCCAGCTCAGATTTACATAATTCAATGTCTCTGGGTCCTTTTGTACCGAGCGACACCCGGGTGCCTTTTGCGAGTTTCAGACAGCTGTCGTTTTCCATTCAGAGCACTCACTGTGTTTGAATAGCAAACACACCTTCACCCATCGGAGCACCGGTGGGTGTGTTGGTCCTAAACTTAGCTTTAGACTGATGCATTGTTGGCGATTTCATGTTGGATCAACTAAAACTGGGACTAAAAGTCAAAGTTGCAGTATTTTACTGGCGTGTAATAAAAATGGTAATACAGATAATATGATAAAAGTTGAATATCTGCCATTATCATAATAATTTGTCAACATGCAATTTTCTTTTACAAGCATTTAGAACCATGCACCTGTAACTTAAACCTTTTTATACAACGTTAAAGTAGCAAGAGGGAAACACTTAGATCGATAAAATAGATTCCTTGTGTTGTCCTGTTCTTGCATCACGTGAAGCCTCCATCTTGTTCTGTTCTCTCCATGTTTCGGTTCAGTACGTTGCTGTAGGAGGAACCTCGGACCAACCAGTCCGTGTTCTCCCTGCACTGTGGTGTTTTCCTTTATAATGCACGAGGGGGGTGCAGTAACAGTTTCTTTTCCGACACCGCCTTTGTGCAGAGGGTTTGAAAGTCATCAACAAAAGCTGCGTTGTAGGAATTGTTTGCATCAACTTTCAAGGCTTTAATTTAATTGCAGTGCTGCAGGAAAGCTGTAAATTAACCCAATTCCCAAACCCTGAAATCCACTTACAAATATATAACAATTGAATTAGCACATAAATGCATGCTTTTTTAAAATTTGGGTAAACCTGCTAAAAATAGCAACTGACTCTTTTCCTGAAGCCAGTATGATTATTCTTTTTCAGTTTCATTGCTTTCAAAGTCACAAACACGCCGGTGATCGAGGTTATTAAATCGCAGCTCGAAGGCCGGGGAGATGTTTTGATATATTTTACTTCAGTCTCTTCGAACTTGATTCTGCTTGAACGGAGACGGATGGAATTTGATGCACATGAACGCGTCAGCCTGAAGGGGGAATATTGACGTGTTCATGTTTCCATAACTGCTGATCAGAACTGAAACTGATAAACACCTCCGACTACAGTCAGATTCTCCATTTCACACTGAAGACAAAGCTAGAAGTTAGTGGGTCTTTCACTGAACTTGAACTCCTTACATTTAAATAAAAACTGGAAAACTGGATCTTTTGACCTGTTATGTATTTCACAGGCTCGTCCTTCATTCATCACTCGTCCCACTTGTGGTGAGACACGTCCAAACACTCGGTGTAGAGCAGGTGCTTCCAAACACTTAATCCACAATGGACCTGATAAAGCTGGAGAGGAGTAATTAATGGACATTAATGTGACAGTGTTTTGTGTTTAAAAAAAATAAATAAATCATTACCGCTGATGAGAAAGGGCTTCGGGTTTATCACTCAGAGAAATGACTCACATCGCTTGAGCAATTCTGTGAAAGGAAAACATCCTGTAAGGCTGCGACTTATGATTATTTTAAGTATTGATTGGTTCAGGATTTATCATTTTGTCTGTAAAAGGTCATGAAATGTTGAAAAATGTCCGTCTCATCTTTTTAGGGCCCAAGGAAACATCTGGGAATTGTTTTTTTTTCGAACCAGCATTCAATTTAACATGGTGCATAGAATCAAACAAACTAGAAAAGCAGCAAACCAACAAATGCTTGTGGTATTTCTGCTGAGTAAATTATTTGAGCGATTATCAGTCATTTGATCTGCAATTTTCTGGTTGATTACTGTCATCAAATCTCAATTCCAATGAGGAAGTTAATTGGATGATTCCACAGATGCAGAAGTCGTCGATGAAATGCTCTGTAGCTTTTATGTGAAAATCAAAAGGGCATGTTAATGTCACTGATTTGAGTCTATTCATCGTCTGGCTCTGTTCAATCTCCAGTTTTCTCTGAATAAACCCAGTTCCCTGCATGTTTCCCCTTCACTGCTCTGAGATATTCTCCCTCTGCTCCCACAGACCGGAGGCGACTGCTTCCAGAATCAGACGGAGGAATCGGCCCCGGACAGTAAAAAGCAACCTGAGGCACAGCAGGTGAGCGTCACTCGGATTTAAATGGAAAGAAACAGCAAATGTAAACTACTCACTTGTCAATCCGGTGAAATCTTGTTTTTCTTCGGCAGAGGAATGATCGGTTAGTTAATTAGGGTCATAAAGATAAAAAAGGTGTTTTTCTTAAAATAACAAAAAAAACGTCTCATAATTTCCGCACCTTCTTCAAACGTATTTAAACCTTCAGGTCACAAATGTTGTTTTTTTTCACTTTTTATAAAACATCCGAGGGATTTTCTAACTCCACTGGACACTGTGGTTTAAATTAACATTTGACCAACAGGAGTAAACAATGCGTTTGTTGGGGATTGTTTTTCTGCCGCAGATTAATTTGGTGCATTATTTACAGCACTGTTAATGACGTGTGTCCGGGACTCAGAATAAACTCCACAGCACCGTGTTTGTGCTGATGAAGAAACATCCAGTGCATCTCTCTGCTGCTCCCTGATTTGTTTTTAATAGTATTTGGACAACAATGCAGCTCCAGTGCACAAGAGATGAGGCTTCAGGGAAATACGTCTGTGGGATTAAGCAATTTCTGGTTTTAGCCTTTTGTGGACAAATAGAAAAATATTGAATATAATCAGCTTCATCTTCTAAGTTGCTCTTCTGTGGTGGATTATAGCAATTTGTCATTTTCAGTCTGCTGCAGCTCTGAAAATTTAAATGAGTGCTTCACACAGCAATATAATAAACAACATGTTTAAAACACGTAGAGACTGCACGGATTTACATGAACTAATAATTATATAAACAAGATTGGAGGGACAATGCAAACCTTGGTGTGCGCTGGATGAACCCCGATCAGGCAATGCTCGCTTTGTATTAATGACATTTTATATCGGCGTCATCATGACATCATTTATATCTTATGATAACAAAGGATTACATATGAATAAGCTGTAGATCATGTTTCTAATCTTACTGGTTGCAAATGTTGCATCACTACACTCTACGACACCATTTTCTGACTTCACCATGATGTCATAGTGACATCATTCCTACCATATATTTAGGTGGTGTCTATTGTCCTATAGGATGCAGCGATACCTTGAAAAATGCATTTTATAGCAATGCATGATGTCATTTTCTGACTCCATCACGTCACTGCAGTGTTTCTCATTAGTTAAGTACACTGTCCCGTCCCATCATATTCGTATTTGTCCCGGCACAGTTTCATAACGACAGGATAAGATCTCTAACTTGGTGTTTTTTGCCATTTTGTCATGGTCGAGCTGTGGGTGTGCAGCACTCTTCGCCCAGCTGTCACTCAAATTAACGACCTGTCACAGTCTGACTGACCATTGACAGCACAGGTAGAAATCACACCTGAGGCAGTGGCCCGTACAAACATCCCTAAAGTTTTTACCGACTTCAGCAGGCAGGCAGAATTCAGCAAAAACTCCTGTGTGTGTCAGGCTGTTAGAAAGTACTGTGTGTGTGTCCTCCCGGCTACGCTGGTGCGAAGGGTAACACAATGATTAAAGTCTTCACCAACAAAATACGACATGAAAGGACACACAACGTCTGCATCACATTCCTTAAAGAAGTCAAGCGTTCTTCTACAATCTAATATTCACTGCCCCGCCAGAGCCCACGCACAACTGCCTCCCTCATCATATTATTGAATTGAGTCACACCTGTTTGGCAGCGGCAGATGGTACAGCAAAACAATGCATCTCATTTCAGCGCGATACTGTCTAACTGAGCGGATGCCTTGCATTCCAAGTGGCAGGGATCCATTTTTAGACACGGAGGCTATTTGCACAAGAATACGAGAGTGTTTCAAACGAGATCTCGACGAATGGGTGGATTCCACTTCGCGGGTGTGTTTTGTGCCAGAATGAGATTCAGCGAGAGAGAGAGAGGAAGTGTGACAAGGACGTTTTATGTAAAACAACAGTTGGACTGTGTCACTGATTCCAAGCAGAACAAAATAATGGTATTCTCTTTCAGGATTAATGTAGTGAAAACGCTCGACATAAGATTTTGCTGAAGTCGAAAATCTGTCCCCAGAGGATTTGAGCCATTTTGTATCATCACGGGATGAAAGACAAGCACAGAACTCTGTAATAGACACAAATCTGATAGTGAACAATGTATTTTTGACAGTTTTTTTATTGAAAATATCACATGTTCCGTTTCAGGAGCAGCCACAAAGTTGACGAAACAGGAAAAGGTGACTTCTCGAGTGTCAGTTGAGCAAAAAGGGGTTTTCACCTCTAAATAAAACCATTTCTTTCTTTATTATTTTCACGGGTTTTCACATTTTGTTGCACCAATGGATCTACAATCATCTCTCTCTCCCTGTTTCCTGCCGGTACACAAGCACTTGCCATTCATGGTGTAGTAAACACTTTGATTAGTAGCGATTTGCATTCCAGTCTCTGTGGATCAATCTGCATTAAAGTGGCCGTTATTCCTGTCACTGCTCCACCTTCATTATACTGTATCGTGAGACCGGGAACCTGAGTGGCATCCCCCGGAAAAAGGCTGCTCCTGGGCTCTGTGTTGTTTGTTTGACACAGAGAAAGATTTAAAAGGAAATCCGAGCAACATCTGCACTTTTTTCCCTGAGATATATTGTAGAATAAGCAGCAGTCGCGTATTGACTCGGTCTCGTACGGCAGACTCATCAGGAGAGGCTCGTATCGATGTGGCCTGAACATTGACAACCTGACAGACCTGCATCACACCCACTGGGGTTTTCAGCCACATTTACTGTTATGTCAACAACACGGAGATAATAATGCTGGTCCAGTTTGTCTAAGCTTTAAAACCACAGTATGCAAAACCAACCTGTGTCACGTTACACTCAAGTGTTCGAGTACATCATTACGAATCTCTGAGAGTGAAAAGTTTGTTTTCCACTTGTTTCTTCTTAAGGTAAAAATATAATGTGATTCAGCAAACTCTGACATTCTCAACAGAAACAACAGAGCTCATCTGTGAAGCACGGTGGCATCGGTATTGTTCGTCTCTGACATTCCTGAATTCATTAAAACTGTGAAAGTGGAAGTGCACACCGGATGATGTGCAAGAATCACAAAGGGCGAATGTGAGGAAGAGCTAAAAAAAAAAAAAATCCACTGAGTCAGAAATGCAGTTTTTTCTTTTTTGGTTAAAAAAAGAAAATGTTTCATATAGGTTCCATTTGTTTTTGTAGCCAACATATTCCAAGAGGAACAGAATCTGCTCCGTGTGACAGTCGGTTAATTAGGTAGTTGACGTGCACCCAAAATAAATCAGGGCCGTGGAGGAAGGATTCTTACTTTTTTACCAATTCTCATCCATAGAGCAAAAACAATGTCCGTACTACTACAAACTTTCTACCCAAACTATGCCTGTGACAAACATTAATCTAAATAAAGTCTGAGTTGTATGTAAAGTATATAGCGTGACAGTGATAGTGAAAATATTTAAAGGCTCATTCATAAGGCTCTCGATACGTACGAAGACAAACTCCTTACGCACACAACTGCAGCTGAAACGATGAGGTCGGACTGTCTACGTGGACGTCAACAACTTCATGGAAGATGGTGTAATAGCGTGAGCAACCATGTGGCGAGTAGCTCTGCACACGGTTTAATGCAACAACGGAAAACACCAAGTTAGAGATCTGGAGAGATCTAGAGTCAGAGATAGGAAAGTCTCTGACACTCCACATCTTCCACGTCCGTGTATCTTATGGTCATCTTGCTTTAACAATTGACTGCACTGCCCCCCTATGGTTTCCACTAGTACTGCTTTGTTTTGTCTGTGCGTGTCTGTGAGCTTTCAAAACAGTCGCAAAAATACAGATGAAATAAAAGAGCATTGCAAGAAGGTTCCTTCTGCTCTCGTATATACGTATCTGACATTGAGCATGAATGCGCCTTTAGTTGTTGTTCGCTGTGATATAATGTTTTTTGTTTGACATCAACTTGACTGCAGACAAAGTTTGTCCACAACATCCTCCCCTGCACACAAACTTCTGGATGTTCTTAAGTGAGCTTTTCTCTGGTGATAAACAAGATACAAACACAGGAAAAAGGAAAATCCCAAACCCACAAAGTGAACTGCAACCGAGGTCATAAAAAGAGAGACGGAGTTTGTGTGCAGGTGGAGGAGAATTCACCAAGACACTGAATCTCCTACGGTACAGTTGGTATTTTATTAAAAAGGAACATTGGGGCTAAATGACCTGGGAATTGGTTCCTAGTGCCAGTGTACAGTTCTTAAATATGCCACTGCTCAAATGGCTGAAATTATTAAAAATGCCAAAGAAGATTCGGTTCCGTTAATGAAAAACATTGGTGCCTGATAATTTTCTTTTCCAAATGTCAGCGGGAATTTGTGAAAAACAGCAGGAGAACGGGAACGTATCACGCATCCCCCGCAAACACACACACTCACACACACTCATTGTGTCTGGATGTGCCACTGAACTGTAAACAGGCTGCTGTCAGTGTTGGTCTTCAAAACTCTCTGAATTGCTGCTTTTCCATCTCACCAGGTACTTAATTACATTTATTTTCAAAGGCTGCTCATTTTCTCCAGAGCTGAAATTGAAAAGCAGCTGGATTCCTGAGCAGCGCGTCGATCCACCGGCACCGCTCCCTTCACAGTCTCCATAACCTCGTACATTAGAACACACCGGCTGTGTTTACCATTCAACTTTACTTTATACGACTCATTTAAACACACTTTCAAATTACAGGTAAATTACATGTATCCCCATTTTATCACAGTCATGTTTGTGTTGCTCATTAAAACCATTGTTTGTTTTGGGTGGTTTTTTCTCCAAAGAAAATCAAAGATATTCTGTAAAGTATGATTTGCACATTGAGGGCACATTGAGAATTTGTAAAGGTGCATTTTCAAGCTGCACCCGGGTGTTAAGACTTATTTATGCTGCCTTACGTACGAAAAGATAAACGTCCTCTTCGGACAAAGTACTTTGAGGTCTGACTTCTGTCTACGTGGACGGTAACAGCTTTATGGGCGATAGTACCATGGTTCACTCAGCTGTACAATGCAACAACGGAGGAAAACACAAAGTTGAGATCTCTTAAAAAATATATATTTAATTATGAAACAGGACAAATAAGAATATGCTGGTGGGGATATTTAATAGGAAACATTACATCCACTTAAAAAAAATGTGGCGACAAGTCTTTTGTCAATGTTAAAATGTCTTCCTTGTGTCCTATCGTCGTTTCCCCTTAACTATGGGCTACACTGCCCCCCCATGATTTACAGTGGTACTGCTCCTTTTCGTCTGTTTTGACCATTAGCTTTCAGAAGACAAATACGGACGAACTGAACGCAGAGCACCGACAGAAGGCTCCGTCCGTTTCTATATGTCTAACTAACATTGAGTTTAAATGAGCCTCTAAGTTGCTCTTGAAAACGTTATAACTTGTGTGAAACAACTCCGACTCTAACCCCAGTCATCGTGTTGTAATAGCAGTAGAAGCGTTACATCAGTTTTAACTTTAAATTTAAAAAATATAGGTTTTTCTACTTCATCTGTATCCTGCAGATATTTCCTGCTCCGACTACAGACCAGCACATGTCTACTGGGGAACATTACGGTGTCACTCTTCATTATATCGCTCATATATTGCTCATTATAAATCTGTATCTTCTGAACCCCACAGCAAAGGAGCCAAGCAGAGACTGGGAAAATCAACACGAAGCTCTCAGACGCCAGCGAGGAGGCGGAGGGAGGCAGCAGCAGCAAAAAGACAAAGCCACATAAAGACAACTGAGCGGACGGCGTGTCACCCAAACTGCGGAGCTCCTGTTGCCTGAAGGATCTTTCTAAGAGCACACACTTTTGCGCACTCTCACAAAAAACAATGTGCGCCCACACACACACACAGACACACACATACAGACACATTTTAAACACGCACACACACACACACACACACACATACACTCGACAGCTACATATGCGCATATCAGCATTGTTTGCAAAAAGCTGAGACACTGGAATTGTCAAACTTCGAACCGTCATCTGAAAATCCTCCATAGTAAAAACGGCATGCATTCTAGAACTTCTTTTTAAAAAGGTAGCAATGGCACTGGTAACTTGTTTCATGATTGTTCATTTGTTGTTTACTGATCTGAGTTTTCTTCTGAGTGAGGACACTGCTTTCTAAATGTGTGATCTTTCTAGAAAAATCCCTTTGCACTGGTGAGGTCTGACACTGTATCCTGTGATAAGTATAAATCAATTGACAAATAAGAGATACCCCTACTACTATAACTACTACTACTACTACTACTACTACCCAACTTAGACTATTGTTTGTCACTCATTGTAGCACGGTTAATTTACTCCTCCACATTTTGAAATATAGAGGCTCAAGTTGGCTGGCCAACTGTTCAAGGTTTAATATTTCAGCACTCTTCCTGCCTTCAACACTCCAGAGGCGAAGAGCCAAAGACTCACAATGGGTCGTCTCCCTGAGAATGTGCCATGCACTGAGTAGTAACTCCTAGCTACATGTATCCGTGTTATCTGACCTTTCTGTGTCCTTTCAATAAACTGTAATTTTCAGTAAATGTGTGCAGAATAAATGGTTATTTGTGGGAAAGAAATGAGTGAGCATGTTTGTGATCAACAGAGGGAAAAAGGTCGCCGCGGCGCAGGGGCCGTGGTTTTACACCTGCTGAATATTAATCACACGTCCAACACGGCGAGACGAGGTTGCTAAGGAGGCGCCGACGCACGAGGTCGGGGAGAAATCAGTGTTTTCTCACAGACCAATTATTCATCACATCATTTTGAAAGTTGACTTTGTGAAATTGTTTCGAAAGAGACGAGACGATACGGCCTGAACTCTTTGTCCTTCAAACTGCAAATCCATGTTTTTATTTTTATTTTTTAAGACATTCTGTGGCCAAGAGTATAAATCATTTTATTTTTCTTTGAAGATGTTTTTGTGCGTTTAAGTCTTTGTTGATTGTTCGGAGTTGAGAGTGAAAGCTGGAAAGAGAGAAGAAGGAAGACGTGAAGCAAAGGATCCGAACCTGCGACTCGAGCCTCCGGACATGGATCCAGGTGAGCTAGTGGACTGTGAATCCTTTCACATGAGTTGTACAATTTATTTTTCATTTTTATGTTTCATTAAATTCTTATTTTATTACTGAAAGATCTACTGTATAAGGTTACCAGCCAGAAAAACGTTTTTATATATACATGTGCAGTGTAAATTCATTAGAGCTTCAACCAACAGTAATTTTCATTATTTCACTGAATGTTCTTTTGTGTAATTTAGAAAAACACTGATCTAAAAACATCACAGAAATGTATTAACGCCCATTTCAGTGTCCCAGAGTGTCAGGTGATGACATCTAATGTCTAAAGAAACAATAATAATCCAAAATGCTCTATTAACTGCCCCTTTAGTCAAAGAATCTCTGATTAGTTGTAATGAAAAGTGATTTAGGATTAAATACTGATTCATTATCCAAGTCGTTGGTTGTTTAATTTTCCGTCGATCAACTTAATTGACTAATCGTTGCAACTATTTTTGCGAAACTGTTTTTTATTGCATTTAATCACATTAATGTGAAAGGATGATGACAAGGACATATTTACACATGCAACTGATTTTTAAAGTGTCAATGCAAAGTGGATGCAAATTACCCCTGAAAGGCTCAAACTGAGAAACTGAGTTGTTGTTTTAAAATTGAGCAAAAATATTTGCGCCGATGCCAAAAGTAAATCATTTCACTTGATGAACGAGAGCAGCAGGAGGAAGCTGATAGACATGGAGTTTGGACATCAGCGTCTCAGCAGACGCAGAATAAACACGGGTGAATAAACTCACATTTATGAAAACACTCCAGTGGCCAAATTCACACAGAAAGAAGAGGAAGAAAAATAATTTGAAAAAGTTTTGGGATCTCCAGGCGTCTCCAGCTGCAGTGGAGACGTGTGACATCATAACTCTTCAGTGTTATGGCAGCATGTGGAGTGTGTTACATCACCGTCACCAAAAACAAAACTTCTGCCTCGACTGACATGTTTGAAGTCCATTATTGAGTGTCTCCTATCGGTGGGGGGTGGGGGGGCTTGTGCAGCCTCCAGCAGCTTTAAGCAGCTTTGTGCTCTCAGCTTCCTCCTTCATGTGACATTCGGTGCGGTCCCTGGTTCCAGGGCCGTCCACGCTGGAAAATGTTAGGTGACAGGTGCACAGCTCTATTTTAATGCCCCTAATCCATCTTTTTGGAAAGTTTGAGAGCCTCCTCCAGGTCCAGTGGGCGTCGTGCTGAGAGGCAAACAAAAGTGCCCCCCCGCCAGGATTGTGAGACCCATGGCGGATCCTGCAGATGCTGCAGCTAAATCTCACAGCTGCCAGAGGACAAAGCGATGCAGGAAGAGAAAGGTGGTCAAGCTTTCCATTAACTAACATCTTCACTTCACTGCCTCGGATTCACTGATTGTTGAAACACAGTATGTTTTTACCCTGACTTGGTAACAGAGCTCCACAGGAAACCGGTTTTAATGCAATGAGCTTTACTAAACATTTATACAATAAGAAATGGTCATGAAAAGAAGGTAATGGACTCCAGCATTAAAGACATAGGCTCTAAATAAAAATGGATGATGCTTCTCCACTATCTCATCATATGGAACCAGAGTCTTCTCAGTAGTAATCCACTAACATGGAGGAGGTGGCGTTTATGAGTGATGTGTGTAAACTGAGCTGAAACACACATGAACGACTGCACAATCTTTACAGGGCACAAGTGTGTTGAGATCGCCCCACTTCATCTGCTCTGGTATGCACAGCTCTAAAAGCTCAGCCTGCTAATGCGCTGAGAGAGCAAATGGTTTTAATGAGGTGGAGGGATGTGATGGAGGAGCTGCTCTACGCTCCCATCAATTCTACATGTGGTGGGAAGCAAAGCTGGGTCCAAAAGAATATTTCTTAAACAGATATTTCAAACCTGAGCACTGACCGGGATGAGGGTTCTGCTGACGAGTGGTCGGACGTCAGTCACAGATAAATTCAGACCTTTGGGAATCTCTGATGATTCTCTAGAACTCGTTAGTTACATGACTCTCGTTTGCACCTAATTAACCTCCAGCAAAGTATTTGTAAATACTAATGTCTCCCTCCCCTGGTGTTTACACGTGTTTGTTTCCTCCAATTTCTTTTTCTATCTATCAACAGATAAAAAAACTCAGACAAAAAGTGATGATATTTTACTTCTTTTGTCTGTTGTTGCGTATTCTGACCATTTGAGGAATATCTTCTTGCAACCATTGAAAAAAGTGTCATTAATGACCAAAGGCTGAGTTATTCCACAATATACTGCAAGACCACAAACATTGAGTTTTCCTAATCTGTCACTACAACTTTTTCTTGAGCAGTTTCTCGCCTCGACCATGAAGACAATAAAGTAAAATTATTAGATAAAAAAGATCCGACCTGTCTGTCCAACATCTCTCTACCTGCTGAACCGACAGTTTTTGATTCTGTATCATAACAATTTGAGGTTTAATGTCATTAAAGTCAATCTCTACTTTTGTTTTTACAAATATCAGCACTTTCCCTACTCCCTTCTCTCCTTTCACTCCCTTCACTCCTTCTCTCCCTTCACTCGCTTCCCGGCCAAAATGTAAAACTGTCTTTTACCTCCATCCTTTAATGCCAAGGAGAAAATGCTAAATAGATCTTCAGGGTCCGGGTCAGGGTCTCCTTTCTGTTTCAGATTTGAGCTTTCAAGCGCCACGTTATGTCTGATTTATATTATTATCCATTTTGTCTCAGATTGAAATTCTGATGGAAGCTGCTGCCACTGGAGGCAAGGTCCTTTCTTTCCAATGGAATTGCAGAATATTTTGATGCATGTAGCGTAAACACCCTCCACGCTGTTCTCACTGCTGTAGCCATGGACAGCTCCACATGTTTTTACCACATATCAAATAAGAAGTGTACTCGAGTGACACTGAAGTGCATGTTGTGGTCGTTGTGGTCTACAGAGCAGTAGTGATGCTGTCCTCTCTGCCTCCTTCTACATCTTGTCACATAAAACTTTTATATTTGACGCAAACTCTGGAATTATTCACCAGAATGAAGCCTCCTTCACTTCGTCATCTCAGATTCAGATTAAACAGCCTCACACTTTTATGCCTCCTCCACTCTGTCAAGTTGTATTTCACATCCATGTCAGTCAAGACCATTAACACATATGTAATGAAGACTTCAAGGGAATTTAATAGATTTTATTAAATTTGTATTTTATTGTAAAATGATTCTTGAGTTAATTCCGATCAGTTCATGGACTTTTGTGACGTATGTAATGAATTTTCCCTTCAGGCGTTCCCGATATAAAACATTAACAGGAATTGGACGGATGCTCCAGGCGCCTTTTTACCTTCAACCTCCAGGAACCAATGACTGTGTCCTTGAGTCCAAGTGAACGTTTGTGCCAAACTTGGAGAAACTTCCTCAAGGCGTTCGTGAGATACGCAGGGAAGGACGACATGAAAACAAAATGCCTCCAGCCACGACTGCAGCTGCTGCAGAGGCAAAATAGAATTCAAAATAAAATACTTAGAAGAGGAATTTTCTTTAATAACAGACTTAGCCAAGATTCCAGTCCGAGAGACAGAACGGAGGAAAAATAAAATACATAATATAATATATGGAAGAAAAGCATATTCGGCAATCAAATGGACAAGATGCTCAAAGTTACAAAAGTGATTAAGATATAATGTATAATGATTTTTCATTAAAATTTGTGTTGACTTTTGTTGAGTTTTTGATTGAGAGACATATTGTACGTTTAAATCCTGTCGACAGATGAGTCGTATGATTATAAGTTATATGAAACCACCAATTAGTTAGAAAAGCATAACTCACCAACACTGTCGATGTCTTCCACTGTGAACTCAAACTTTATTTTTCATCCAGCTTCCCTCAGTGAAACTCACCTGATCCAGTTTGTTCTCTGGCCACAGAAAAGCTGTCAAAGCGTCAACCACTTATTAACCTGTATGAAACTTTGGCGACCCAAAACAAAAATATACTTATGAGATTGAATTATAGTGATAGAAAACAGATTTTATTTCAGACAAAAAAAGAATACTTACATAATTAAATTGGCTGTAAGAAAAACTCACCCATCCCTTTTTATTCCTCTTTGCTGTATAATTACTTCGCCCACGTTCTGGTTACATCGTTCTCATTTGAAAGAAGACGACCAGTGAGCAAGGTCCCCTTCTGTAAAAACACAATTTCCCGTCTTTGAGAAATTCGGAGGCAACAATGATGAGCACTTTGCTCAATTATTGCAAATGACGGCTGTCACAAAAAGAAGTATTCTTTGTCAATCAGCTATGAAAGGGAGAAAAATAAATAGAACGGTAATTACCATTTCACAGAACATTAATATGCAGTACGTGTTAGACTGGTAAGTACGCAGCTTTGATGTGTTTTGTATTCACTCATATAAACACTGATGCTTTTTTCCCTTCAGCAAAACAGGCAGCGACTTCTCAGAGAAAAGTGTTTTCCTGCTCGGAGACTTGAAACCTGGAAAACCTTTCACCCTGTCAGTTGTCCGTCATTGTCTGTGGTCTTGAGGACAGACTGTATAAAGATGGACGACACTCTTACCTACCTACATACTTACCTAGCTACTTACCTACCTACCAACTTACTTACCTACTTACTTACCTACCTACCTACTTACCTAGCTACTTACCTACCCACTTACCTACCTACCTACTTACTTACCTACTTACTTACCCACTACTTACCTACCCAACTACCTACTTACCACCTACCTACCAACTTACCTAGCTACTTACCTACCTACCCACCTACTTACCTAGCTACCTACCCACCTACCTACCTATCTACCTACTTACCTAGCTACTTACCTACCTACCTCAAACATCTTGTTCATGTTTACTATGATTTGGTCCATGTCCCATATGTTAACATGGAGGAGGTGGAGTTTATGACCTATACTGCAGTCAGCCACCAGGGGATGATGGAGAGAATCTGGCTTCACTTTTTGGGAGCTGTTGTGTCGTCCATCTTTATTTACAGTCTATGATTTACACAGGTACATTTAAAACTCAGATGTAAACATTAAAAACTAATATCTGGACGATAAACAATTAAAGAAAACATTTTGATCTTTAATCACATGGCTACAGAGATTAAATACAATAAACTGAGTAATTACTCTAAAGACGGAATGAGCTCATCTGTGATTAAATTCTTCAACATCGGAATATAATGGAAGAAGAGACAATTATCAACCTCATCCAGTGAAGGGGACATTACAACATTGACAGGTTTCCTGATAGCAAATAAGCTTCTTCAAGGTTTTACGGCCTCACAGTCCAAAACGACCTTCATATATCTGCCCGGGCCGGACGGGGCTGTTGATCAATACCAATGAGACGAGTACGATTTCTGGCTCACAAAACCTGTTTCCCAGCCGCTGCACCGCTGTGGAATCCAAACTAAAGCCAGTGTCCTCTGAAGTTTGACACCATTATTCTCTGTGGTGTCAAACCATCCATTCTAGATGTTTTACTGGCAGAGAAGGTTCAGCTAAAAGGCCAACAGCTGCAAAGACCAAAACAAAAAAAAGAAACATGGCAAAGGCTGCGGCTAATGATTGTTTCATCCACGATTAACTACCAGTGAACTTTTCGTTTATTGACTGTTTTGTCCATAAAATGTCAGAAGAGGAGAAAAAAATGGCAAAAGTACTTTTTCTAACTAACAAATTACAATTTAGTTTCATATGTTCTCAGGAAAAGCATCAACTCATCACATCTCAGTTGTTGTGAGTTTACATTACACGACTGACTGGAGACAGAGGGTCACGCAATCTTTCACCAAGACAATCCCCCAATTATTAGTTAATTAGTTATTAATTAGTTTGATCTGGGGATTTGAAATTATGTTTAATCATGAAAACATCTACGAGATAACACAAGATATTGTAAAGAATAAAAAACAGCTCGGGACGCATCTTTCTTTCTTTCTCAAAACTAACCTGAGCGCGACCTGGTGTTTGTACCCGACCTGAACCCGATGTAGTTAACACTTAGTTTGTGTTAATTTGTCCCCGACACAGATGCTTGTTGCTTGTTTTCCCTGATTACACACAAGTGCAGTGTACAAACATCAGGGAGCTCCATATCACAGCATGCACCTCCCCGCCTTCACGCCATCCTGTGCTCACCTCGAGATTCAGCCTGCTCAGAAACTACGACTCTACACTGAGCCCCTCACTTTGCATCTTTCAGGAAGTCACACACGACGATCGAACGCTGATCTGCGGCTTTTCTTGGCGACTTTCAAAACTTTTCAGGCTAAAGATTGCGTAACGTGAACTGGGCTTAATTGATTAATTGTTTCAACTCTGGACAAAACAGGATTATTACAGTATTTACTACCCAGTATGCACCCAATCCCTTAATGCATCTGCTCTATAATTAGCAATCCTTCACTCTCACTCCCTTAAGTACAAACTGCGATGAGATGCAGTTGCCATCGATCACATGCAGAAGCACTAACGGCTAAACGTTGCTCTCAGAAGGCTGCAGAGGAGCCGGCTCTCAGTAAAGATGTTCCACCACCGGCCGCTCGCTGAGTGCTTTTAGTAAACAACAGGGCGTCGTTAAAGTTGGGATGAATAGTACGTTTCGCTAATAGCAGACTATCTCCAAAGACCGGATGTAAAAATAGGCTGCGGCTGAAACAGCGCTGTTTGAATAATTCACAAATAACACACAAGCCTTTGTTTGTTGTGCACCTCTATCACAGACACTGTGAAGACACATAATAGACCCTCGGCCGGCTGTCAGCTCTCTCATTAGATGCCATTGCCGTGAAAACACATCCCACAGTGGCTGTGGCTCCGTAACCTTCTCCGACCTGTTGCACAGAGAAAACACTGTAATGGTCAAATGCATCTTTCTCTCCAGTGAAGCCAGTTAGCAGCTAAACAGCAAACGATACTTCACACAAATGTACACGAAGTTCAGGGAGTATTAAACAGGCTCATTTTCATAAACTGGTGGAGAGTAATACTGCATTATTCAGCTTTTTTATTTAAGCAAAAGCCGGGGTCTTTAAATAACTTTATTATGATCGCAGAAGCTTTTGAATATTTCATTGTTGCCGCCCAATAAAGACTTTTAGAAGGTTTTATTAAGCAGCAAACCCCTGACACTGTGGGCCATCTGTGGACTGAACCTTCTTCACGGAGCAAACAGGCATTTGCATCTTCATAAAATCATTTAAAAGCTCTTTGTTAGGAAAGAAAAGGGCTGATACAGAAAACTGTTTGCAGCTGTTGGACAACTCAACTCAACAAAAGTTTAAATTAGAAAATCAAGAATTAGCTTTAATGGTTCATGGAAGAGGAAATAAAACCAACATTTAGCGGTAGATTTAACATGAAGGGTTAAGAAATGTGACATCTGCTTCCTTCAGAGCTGTCAGCAGTTTTCCATCATAATGGTCCATTGAGCACAATGCAAACCATTTCCCTGGCTGATAAATTCCCCAGGACCACATCCTGTGTACAGATTGTGTCTGACTGACGTCGCTCTGACTCCTGATGGGGACGTTGAACTTGATCAGGTGGGAGAAGTTAAAACTTTATCCTCCCTGTTTAGTTTATGAAGTTTGAGGATCTTGTGTCAAATCTAACTCGGATCCACCAAATGTCAAACTGAGCAGAAGAAGATATTCTAAATCAAGGGAACAACCACTCAAACAAAATATCTGGATCTTTAACTATTAGATGTTTGACTTTGATTCACCTGCTTGTTACTAACTTCCTGTGAACAAAGCTGATGAGAGCAACTGAACCATTTCATAAATGTCTAATAAAACCAAATTAACGAGGCTAAAAGTCAGAGCAGTAACACCGTGGGCTGTAATGATTGCTGTGTTCCGACCCTCAGGGGTTTATAAGACGCCAAAGGCAAAGTTGAGAACCTCCTTCTCACGGCATCAGCCCCTTGCTCATTGTTGACATAATTTAATGGAATGTTAGAATAAAAAATATGAATCTGTCCATCATCCATACTATTTATTCCTTGAGAGTCGCAGGACTGTGGGAGGAGGCCGGAGTATCTGGAGAAAACCAACGCAGACACAGTGAGAACATGCAAACTACAACTATTTCTATGTCAGTTGTTCATCGTGATGTTACTTCAACAGCAAGACACTCGAAACTTACATAAAAACACATTCATCTGCTTTTGTTTCGGTGGAACTGGAAATTGGAACTTAACAATCTTTAAAATAGCCACTGATTGTATAGATCTACTCAGCCTGGTCTCACATATTCTATGAAATTAACTGAGTGACGTTACAAAACAAACTTATTCTGTGGATGAAAACTGGGAGAAAATGCTGCATGTTGTCCTTTCAGTAAAGGATCTACAACAAATACATTGAGTAAAGTAGAAGAGAAGCGACAGCAAAGTGCCTGTAATTGTCCTCAGTGGAGGAATGGGACTGGACACTAACAGGTTTTCTACTGTTAGTGATGTTTGGAGGTGAGTAGGCCGTCTTAGAGGATTTGATGTCTCTTATGCTGGTGGTTAAATGTGCAGCTTCAGGCAGGAGACAATACAAAATAAACTGTCCTCGATTGGACGTCAAGATAAGAGAAGCAGTCGTGGCCATTTGGCTTTGACTCCGGAACACGTAACCTTGTTTTACCTTTAACTTGTCGTGTTTTATTTCGCTCTTATAAATGTGTTTTTAAAAGTCAGCGTCTTTACTTAAACGTGAAGGGAGAAGCACTTTCTACAGAGTTTTGTAATCATGAAGATCGGACTGCTGGTGACAGGAAAGACCGACGTCGTCCATGCCCAAACTCATGTCGGTGACAGCCACTGTTAACTTTTCAATAATATCAGTTATTTGGAAGGGAGAGAAAATGTTTGCATTGTGCGACAGGCAGAGCGGAGGAGGAGAGAGGAGTCTGGGAAATTTCCAGCACAATGGAGGACAAAGAGGGGACAGAAATAGTTGTTGACTGGCTGGATGCCATCAGCCTAAAGGTGCTGTCAGACCAGGACGGCAGAGGCTGTGTAAACATCACCTAATAGTCGTTTGACTTCCCTGAACCTGAAGCTTATCATAAAAACAATGAATACAAATGTAGATGATGCCGCGCTGTCACATAACAACACAAAGAGCCATCAAGGAACATAAAGTTCAATGTCAATGATCCATTAAATCTGATGGGAGCTTTCACCATTGTTACCAATTAAATATGTTTTTATTACAGTGACTATCAGGGATCAACAATCTCTATAACTTAAGTTTATCGTTGCTTTTCAAAATGACTCATTTGAGACTCGTGTGAGCTTCTGAAGTGGCACAACAATGAGCTGAAGGGAATTGTGTGTTAGTCTCTTTCACCAATGAATGTAAGTGACTGGGGGGGGGAAGGATTTTACGATGTGTTGTGACAATGGCAGCTAAAAACCCTCAGTTAAATATAGCATTAGCGATTGTAATCCAATAATTCTTTAGTCAAATTCACAGAATATCACCTCACAGTGTGTGTGCACTGAAAATAACTGCAAACGGGAAAGAAAGAAAGTGGCTAAACATTATTCATTGTATTATTTAGAGAGGCAGGAGCGCTCTGGTTGCTTTATGGCTGAAACTGGGTTTTGATTGGCTGAATACTCTCATGAGCGTCACAATTTACAGACAAAGATGCAGACATGGCTGGTAAAACCTTTATGGATATTTTGACAGTCCACCAACTCACCATTGAGGCTGAGAGGCTGTTCTGATTCTGCTCGACAAAGGAGTCAAATTTGTTATAGAAGCAGGAGAGTTGTGAGTCTCGCTGTCTGGAGTTCGTGTGCAGGATCTTGGTAAAGTTAACTTCGCAGCAGCAACTGTACGGCAACAGTTTGCTAACTCACAACCTTGATAACACTAATTGCATGACCTGCTGTTGTCTGTTTGCTGTGTATCGTGGTATTTGTCAATGCAATGTGCAAATAGTTTTATAGCTACAAAGACCTAGATTACAGTGAGCTTATTTAGGCCTATGCTAAACCAGGTTGTGTTAGCTTTGTCGTTAGCTTAGCTACAAACCTCTGGCCCATTTCTCTCACTGTATCTTTGTAAAAACAACCAAAACAAAAATCTGTAATTTTAGTGTTTGTGTGCATGTTGTTTGTTTGATGAACTTTTATAATATAATGAATGAACATTCACTCCATACAAGACGTCATGGATTCTTTCATATTTCTCTTTTGGTCAGCGAGTCAAGATCTTACTGTTGTTTGTGGACCTTGTTTGTGTCGTCGAGTTCAAATATCAACAGTGCTCCGAAGAAACTGTGTGGTTAGATTTAAAGGAACAAACAAACCCATGTTGAGCGTTGATAAAACTCACAGAGTGAACAGTCATCCAAGTCAAGAATCCGATCCCCCAACCTCCTCCATTTGTTTTAGTTTCTTCTCAGAGACAACAAACATTATTTCCGACGCCGTAAGAGGAAAACTAAAGGAAAAAATAAAGATTGTTTCACATAAAACCACCAAATGCTTTAATATTTCCAAGAACGCTCTCAAATGACAGCTGGTGGAGAGTTTCTATAGTTTTCCTACTGTGCAGACAAGCACATAAAAGAGTCCCAATCGAATATATGTTGATTAATGTTCACAGTGTGGAATTAATCCTCATATGCTGTATTTTATTCACCATTTACAAGACAAAGAGAAACCTGGCAGCCCATTAATTACAGAACCCCCCGCACTCTGCAGGAGGAATATTATTGTTCAGATCAATTCAAGCTCTAACTTGTAAACGATTCCAATCTATTTAATGTATTTAATGTATTTGTGCAATTAATTACCAGCAGGTGACGTCTGTGGTTGTTTAAGAAGTAGTTTCTCACTCAGGAAATTATCAGGGTTTATAATGAGTTGGTTATTATATATTCATCAGTATTGAAATCCAGTGTCTCTTATAACGCAGTCTCTTGTAGCTCGTTGACGCAGAATAATCCTGAGCAAACAGCAGGCAGTAAAAATCTGATTCCTCCATCTCGATTCTACTCTTAAATTTCCACAACACATTTAAAAGCAGTTTCCCCAAAAAGATCAATTTAAAGTCATGGTAAAAAATGAGTGATGACCCAGATATTAAAAGATTAAAACCATGGATTCAGAAACATTATTTATTGAGATAGAACATGTGTAAGATCGGGCCCCAGTGACCTATTAGTTAAATATGGTAATAAAATAATGGAGGAGAACACATACGAAAACATGAGGTAATCAGAAGGACATTCTGTCACAATTCAATCGATCAGCAAACACTCATAGATATCATCAAGATCAATGAATTACTCCTTTGGAAATTGGAAAAAAATATCCAAAATGCCCTATGTCGCAATGTTAACAGTAATAATCTGGATCTGTCCTTTGTCCAGATGTGCACCAAACATTAATGGGTTCTTCTTTGACCCATGTCTGAAAATCTGACAAGTAGTTTTTGTGTAATCCTGCTGACAAACCAACCAGTAGTTTAAAACATAACCTCCCTGGCGAAGGTAATTAATGGATAATTGTTGAAAAATCCATATTCTCAACAAGGTGCAGTCTATCCAGGCCTGAACTCACAGAAAAGCTAAATTTAGGCCACTCAGATTCGACTGCTTAGCTTTGGGTTACAGCGGGATGACTTGTTATTGTGAATATCTGGTGTTACCACTTCCTTGACCCTCTTTTTAACTCAATTTCCCACCTCTGATGGATTATTATATCCTAGACCTACAGTGACAGCACATCCCAAACACATCAGTAGGAGGCTGCATCGTATTGACGAAGATGAACAATGTCCTTGGATTTTACTGCCTCTTCCAATTCGTTCATCCTCACTGACTTTGCTGAAGGAGTAAAACAAACTTCACTCTCGCAGCCTTGTATCCACCCACACACTCACACACTCACACACACACACACAGACACACTCCACACACACACACACACAGACAGACACACAATGGTGAGCAGAAACAACGTGTTTCAGATATTGACGCTGCCGTGGGCCAGATTACATTTAAAAAAAGGTCATTTTAATAAGCTGCAGGAGGCTCTGGCAGCAGAACAAGTCAGCAGAAGATCGCACAACCTTCTTTGTCGCTATTCGCAGTCACAAGCCACTGACAGTTTAAATCAATAATCCTGTGATAACTCCCAACTACGGGAGCTCAACTCTCTCCCGGTGCGATGTTCAAAAAAATGTCAAAACACTTTTTCACTCAAGCTGGAAAGAGGAACAAAAAAAAAAAGTCAGACTTTGTCAGGACTGACAGTGAAGAGAGATTCGGTTTATCACAGATGTTTGAAACGCAGTTTTCAGTCTGTCTCTGCTGACTAGACATTTGGAAACATGAGAATAATTGGGGTGGAAAGCCACAAAAGAAAGTGTGAGTGTGTCAGTGATGGAGGGGCTCACCTCGTATTCACGTTACAGCTCACTCCTGCTTGTTAAAGCTGTGCCGGAGAGAGTCTCGCTGCACTGATGGGGACGACTGAGGGGGCACTGACGGTGGAAGACTTCTCTCCTTCATATTCTCACGGATGTGACACTGAAGCAGACAACAGAGCAGATCCACGTGTGTGTGTTTGCTCCCCTCGTGGGTGGTGAACTTCTACAGGAGAACATGGGAGTAGTGCTGGAGTGGTACGACATGGCATGCTATCATATGACCCCATGTGTGCCTTCGCCATTATGTTTTCACTGCTGTTGGTCTGTTTCTATGTGAACAGGAACTTGGTGGATGTCTGGGTCATGGGCCAAGAGAGAGCTCATCAACGTTTGGACCCGATTTGAGTAAGGGACTGGATCCAATAACCTTCGTTTTTTCCATTTTCTTTAAAATTGCGAGAGAGGTCAAGTCTAAGACTATAAGTGTGTCTTGGCTGAATTTAAGGGGACTGTGGTGGAAGTATACGCTCTGTTGTGTTGATGCACTGCATGAAAGTGTGTGTTTATGGGTGAATGGCAGAAAAACAGTACAGTTAATAGAATAGAATATAATCCATTTAATCTCAGTGCACAGTGTACAACGAAATTTAGTTATAATATAAATACAAACAGCATAAGTAGTAGAAGAAGGTGCAATAAAAAGCAAAAGTGCTGTGAGTGGTCATCAAGACTAGAGAAGCTCTATATAAATACAGCCCATTTACTCTGAGCCACTAGTTTGTCTTTGAGCAGGATCACGACAAAACTACTGAACTGATTATATTAAAACTTGGTGGAAGGTTCAGAAAATGTGGGAATGTAACTATTTTCTCACTTTCTTTAGAAGAGCCACATTGGGCATTAGCCTTGGTGGAGGCTGGCACTCTCTAAAAGCTCATGTTTCATTTCATAAATCATACAAAACAGTCAATATCTATCTTTTTTGTATCAATTTTTCGCTCAGCTTTTTATCCTTTGAGAATTAAGTATTGCGATAACACAATGAGAGCTACTATCACATTTTAGGGGACTCAGTTAAGAAAAGAAATATTAAATAATATACAAGAGCTCTTGTAACTCCCCTTGACGTTTGTGTTTTCGTTTTCCCTTTCTGCTGATTTACAGAAACTCTGAGCACCACAGGTTAGAATGTGAAGAAGCTGGTTTGACAGCAAATAAAACTCTTTGATCCATTTGCTTTTTTACTGCATCTGAACAGCACTTGAAAGCTTAAGCATTAGGAATAAATGCACGTGTTAAAAGTCCATGTCAGGAAACTGTGGACACAGACTTTATCACATTTTATCAGTGTGTAACTGTGCAAACGAAATGAAATTGTTAATATCGCAAAGTAGCCACTGTGACAAGACTTGGAATTAAACACGTGGACGAGACAATTTCACAAGGTCTTAATATAAAATGTATTATGCTCAGTTATACTCTCCACTATCTCTTTTTAAACATCCACCTGTTTATAACACCCGCTGCGATCTACTCACCGGGGACGCCTTCATTTCCCGACCTCTCAGGAAATGTCAGTAATTGCAAATGACTCTTAGTAGCAGCTCGGGGCGAAAATGAATATAAATCATCTTGTGTTTCCAGTGGAAATCCAGATAAGTTTCCTGAACTTGAATGAGTAAGACCAGACCAAATGGGTTCTAGTCCAATCATTTCAACCCGTGGAGAGAGCGTCTCTCTGTGTCTACAGAGACGCACAAATCCCAGTTTACTCAGTGGCTTATTTTCTCAGGGTTACGTTTCAGTATAATTGTTCAGGATCATAAGCACAAATATAAAATATGCTGCTGACCTGAATATTCGTAGGGTTTTTATATCATATCACATGTGTGAGGCTGCAGCAATCAATACATCGATTAGTCAGTCGACAGAAAATGGAAGACCTGCAAGTATTGAATTGATCAGTCATGTCAAAAGTCATTTCAGCTGCTCAAATTCTCTTATTTGTTTCTTTCTTTCTTTGTCGGCAGCATCACACAATAAACTACTGGAGGGATTTCCATGACTTGGCTGAAGATGGGACAGGAACCAAGGAAGAACCCATTACATTTTGGCTTGGATGTATAGACAATGGGCTGGATCCAAGATTGTTCAAGACAAAGCATTTTTTTAAACATTTTAACCAATTTCCCATAGAAGATAATTGATTGATGTTGATGATTAACATCAGTCATATTTAGGGGACTGATATCTGAGTGTTTGTGCAATTTGGCGCCGATCCAAATAAAACTCTGGTTCTGGTGAATTCAAGGGGATTTTCAGGCCTTCCCCGAGTTAGTCACTCTACTGAGTATCATTCTACTTCCATTTAAGTAATTAATTAAGAAATAATACTGCACTTTTACTCAAAGTCATTTCTGTTTATTATATACAGACCTACTTTAATGTATATATCGCTTGTATATGTGTGTTTGTCAGGAAACTTCTGAAAAAGAAAGGTCTATAACAAAGTAAGAGTACACACTTTGGTAATATCAGTAACATTAAAACTGTGCAATCTTACAATAAGTCTGAATGTAGGTATTTGATCATATATATACTTAAGAACACGCAGGTACAATAGACTTTATTGAGAATTGAGGCCCCAGAGTAACATTTCAATGCACCATAAGAGATTTCCAGTTAAATAACCTGTAAACACCACATGTTTCTCTGTTTTTGCTGAGTTTGTGTCAAATGCATTCTGGCTCCACACGGTGAATAGTTTGCTGAACAAGAAAGCAGATTGTGCGAGATCATAAAGATGATAGAGGGCACGGGATCATCACGCAACTGAGCAGGAGGTGGAACACAGCTGCAGTGGTAAGGGGGTCTAAGGAGAGGAACACTATCAATAACAGGAGTGAATGTCCTGGAAACAAGACGCCAGGCACAGTTTGATATGTTTGCAACCTTGCATTGAGAAACCGATGGGTTAGTGCGTCTGACCTGGCACAAGGATCATCTGTGGAAACTGGTGTTTCAGTGACTGATCAGATAGCGCGAAGGACATTGAATCGAGTCGCCTCCCAGAAGAAAACCACTCACAAAGAGATTGAACTTTGCCAAAGAGCAAGAGGAAGAAGCCTGGTGAATGTTGGCAGCACGTCGCTTGATGGATTCTCAGACCAAACCGAAATAAATTGGTTTGGACGAAGAGGGATCCAGGTAGTGTGGTGCGGATGTGGCCAGGACCAGCACAGTGACACAGTGATACTGACCCAGGTTGTATTTAGTGTTTTTTATAGGATCCTGTACGAATTGGGTTTGCAAATATGTCACAAGCTTGTAAAACAACTTTTGTGCTACTGAAGATGTTGTGCGCTGCTTTCTAACTAAGTTACAGAATGACCTTAAACCCTCTCGTCTGCAGAGACAGTAATAGTCAGACATGCTGGTGTTCTGTGACCCAGTGTTGAAGTACGTAGGCGGCCTGATAGAGACCATGTATCAAAGCACAGCTCCCAACTCTGCAGCGATGGAATTACAGACTTTCTCAATATGCTACATTAGTCCGCTTCAACGAGGCCCAGCAGGTACGAGTGGGAAACTTTGAGAGTTCATGCATACAAATGACAAATTTGTACCAACAAATTAATAACTTGTGTGCACATGAATCCTGCAATTGCTTAATTGTTATTTTGATTTACTTGGTTCGGTTGAATGAATGATTTGTTTGCACAAATTAACAGAGGTTTGATTGTTGATTTCCTAAAATGTGGGGTAACAGATTGTTGTTGTTGTGTGGGGCCGCTGGTGCCAACTGTTATCAGGTGATGCTCAAAACAATGAAAAAGGCCAAGTTCCAAAATGCATTTTGATTACTGTGAAGTCAATAACAGTTCTACTGATATTACTATAATTAGTGGAATTGTTTCTTTTTTTGTCTTTTGGTCCTCAAAGAAGAAAACTTGTTCAATATTCCCCGACTTCATCCTCTCATCAGCCTCAACTGTCTAAAAACACTTGTTATATTCGACTCTTGTGAAACCAAAGTCCTCAGACAGTGTAATTCAGTGGCCATTCAGAGCTGCATATTCAAATGACACTTTCAGATGATACAGACAGTATTGGGGGCAACAGAAAACTGATATATTGACGTTTTTTTTATTTATAGTATTTATAATAATGTTTATGGTTAAAATGTAAAATATTAAGCCTCAATTATATTTAATTGTTATAAGGATTTGATAACGACATCTGATGCCCCCCATTCCCCCCAACGTTCAAACGAATATTTAGATTTTGAATAATAAGTGACAGACCGACCTCATAATACAGCATCTCAACACATTACATTCGCCAGAAAATAATTGTTTTAATTGTATTGTTAAAAAGCCACAGCCCGAGTTTGGAGATTGTGGCCGTTGGAGGTGAAAAGCTTCAGACCAGCGGAATGAACCCGACCATGAGTCGTGAACAGCATTTATTGGCTCGTCTCACATCACAATAGCAAAGCCCATAATGATGTATTGTATTAAGTGACTGAGGCGACTGAAAAGAGAACTGTAACCTCCCACACTCTTTTCCTCTCTCTCGGTGTCTGCCACCCACTGTGGTGCCATTTTATTTTAGGCAATAATTAGATAAGGCGACACAGACAGTCTTTACTGGGAGAAGATATTTACTGATAATGTAGCAGCCATTGTGGAGAGTCATTATGATTGACGGTGTCTGCTTCGAATATTAATAGTTACAGCGTTGAGGAAAAAAGCTCCAGTAAATATTTAACTTCTGACAAGAGATGGAATGTTTTTTTTTACAGTTAAGAGAGAAAGAATTTCAAGATGTTGCATAAGGGGATTATGGGGAATAATGGGGAACTGTTTTCACTATTTTCTGTCATTTGATAGGTCAAAACATTGACTACGAAATCACATTATTTGAAAATAACAGAGTCCTGATAACCGCTCATTTCCTGCCTCGGCCTATATACATAACAATGATACATTAATAAACGTACTTCAATTGGTGTAGATTTCCGTATAAACCATAACACCTGCTCAGCTCAGGGTCAGAGTGTGTTGAGGATGGAACAACCCTGGATTGTTGCATTCTATTTGATGTAAATTGTGTGTTGGTTTGTTTACTTAAAGTACATGAACAAAACTGCTCATTGTGCGAAAAAGGTGAAAGTTGTTGTTCTTTCTTTGTTGCACTGATTTAATTAACTCAAGTTATGCAGGGGAGATGGAAACAGGTTAATGAAGAGGTTTATAAGTGAAAATCAAAAGATGCTTATGAACCATGCAGTTCAGCAGGAAGAGTTTTTCATTGTATATAAAACTATGGATTTGTGTCTTGATCTTTTTTTAACATTAAAAACCTGCATAATTTCCACCCACCTAAAATTCAATGCACCAACAGATTCCATGATTTCTCTTTGCAGAATAAAAAACAAAAGCAATGGGCCCTATGCGTGCATTAAAGAATAAGAGTCACCAACAACAAAAACAAATGTAGTCAGTGAAGTGAAGTAAAGAAACAGCTGCCGCGTTTTAGCTGCAAGATGTACAGGATATGCTTCATTATGAAACCGCCGCTGCGGGCGCGTCTGATTCACGTCACCAGCTGAGTGTTGTTTCAGTTCCAGCTGCTGCGAGATGCCCCCGATTCCTCCGTCACTGCCGCTAATGGTCACAGGGAAAACACAAACTCGTGATTTCAAAACTCGTACAAATGTGGACTCGGAGCTTCTGACTGAAAAACTGTGCCGCTACATTTATGTAGCTCAATTTCCAGAGGTTAGAAACAGTCAAAAGACATAAGAGTGGGAAGCGGTGGGAATGAAGGACCTATGGAAATGTTTCTTTCACTTAAGAGCCCGAGAGATAAGATATACATAATTTTAAAAACCCTTCGAGTTAAGATATACATAGAATAAACCCCCCAGAGTTAAGATATACATAATTTAAAAAAAGAAACATTGAGATATATGTAGTATAAAAGCCCCAGAGTGAAGATAAACATTGTATAAAAGCTCCAGAGTTAAGATATATATATTTTATATTATATATTATTTTTGCTACTGTAAATTGTGTCACTCTAAAACAGGTTACTTCTTAAAAGGGTCTGTTACTTAAAGAGGTAACTTTTGTAGTTTGGTTGAAACTACACCCCCCATCAGCAGGTGAGGCAGATTACCTTATCTGTGCTTCATTAATCCGATTGGTCCTTTCAGAGATTCAGTAACTAAAAGTATGATTGGTTAAGGGGTGGGACTAACGGAGAGAGTGGAGAAAGTGTCAGTGTGTCACTGACTGATGTAGTAGAGTGTGTGTTCAGCTAATGTCGCTACCAGTTACCAAAGTTATAAAGATATGAAGATATAAAGATTGATGTCACTGAGCAGCCTGTTTGTTAGAAGTGTTTTATTCGTGGCTGTTTTAAAATGTTCAGGGAGCTAAACTCATCTCTTAGCTGCGTACCCATGAGTTAGCATCTCTGCTAGTGAGGTGCTAACGGTGCAAGTCTGGAGTTTTGAGGCCGCGCAGGCAGCGCACCGTGTGACCAGGAAAACATGGCAGCCCCCCTGGCTCAGACCATAGACTGTCATTTTCATTTTTGTGTGAAACAAAGTGATTGTTTTGGTGTTTAATATAACATATAATCAGAATGTGTCATCCAGACAAGGTGGAGGAGGAAGAAATTAGTGTTACTGTTTTTGATTATAGAAGGTCATTTGAGGACCATTGTTTACGAATGGTTGGCAACGCTGTGTAAAAAGCAGAATATGCGTAATTGAAGTGATGTATTTAAAGTTCTGGTATTAGGCAGTTTTTCGGGGGGGTTTGTTTTGTTGCCGCTGGGCTTGTTTTAATTAGTCATTAGGCAGATTTTTGTCACGCAGAGCTAGCAACCCTGATGTTGTGTGTTGGGGTTTAAAGTAGTCAAAAGGACAGTCCAACAGATGAGAGGTTACTCGGGTCATTTCATTTTCATTTACTTGGATGAGAATAGGGCTCCTCTGCAAATATGCAACTGCCTTAAATATAACTTATATTTTATTGTGTTAAATAAATAATTTCAGAAAAAAAGACATTGTATGTTTCACTACAACTGTCTAGAAGTAGAGGGTTTTGAACAATAAAATTAAAAGGGTTAAATGTACACAATCCCATTAATGTACCTACAATTTCTACATCAGTATTTATTTATTATTTATATTTAAAGACCCTGGGTGCTGTATCTCATGCTAGGTGACACATAGGAAGCACTACATCACTGACATTCATCTGTCACCTGACTCAGTCCATGTACTTCCCTTTACTTTTGTTGAAACCTTTAACCTTGAAGCCCTTTTGTCTCCTTGAAATATGTCTAGATATCATCCACGGTTTCAGAAATAATATTTGTGTAAAGATCAGAGTGTGGATTTTATGCCTCCATCATCAGCTGTGGTAGAAGGTGGTGTTTGAGCCGTTCTAGATGGAGGAGGAGAGTGTGAACCTGCAGAGAGCGTGACTGTCACAGAGTGTGAATGAGGAGGCTGTGTGGAGGCACTGGTTTGTCTTCCAGCCCTTCTTGACTTCTTAATGGTTGCAGATACTGACAATGTGTTTCTCCACTAGCTGAAATGATTGTTGTCGTGCTTTGACTCGATCAACACATTGAGATACGCCTCCACGTCTCCATTCTGTGCACATGACTGATACTAATGCAAACAGAAGCCAGAGGAGACTTCTTAAAGCTCTCGCACTGAGACAGCTGTGTCCATTTCAGCAGGAAATTTAATGAAACACCTTTTGTATACCTTTGGCTTTGTGGGATTATAAATGACAGGCATTGCATTTCTCATCCATACTAGATAAAATGCATTTGTATGGATCACATCAGGAATGCCACACACACACACACACACACACACACACACACACACACACACACACACACACACACACACACAGAAAGAGAGAAAGAAAGCATGTGAGAAATACAGTACAGCTTTAAAATATTTTACAACCCAGCTTAATCTTTTTTCAAGCAAGAATGTTAAACAAATTATATTTCAAATGTGAGGATTTGCTGCTTTTCCTTGTCAGACACTAAAATGTATTAAACATCTTTGGAATTTTGATCATTGGTCGTCAAAAAGAACAAAACCATTTACAGCCAGTGTTTTGGGCTTCAGTTAATTGGGCTGTTCTTTCTTCACCATTTAATTTTGAAAGTAACTCGATGCAATCGTATCTTTTCTTCAAAACGTCGAAAAAGATTGTGATCATGTGTCTTTTCCACTGAATCTGTGAATGTGCAGTTTCTCTGAATCATTGTTTTCTCTTAAAAACAGGAGATGGACCGAGCTGTTATACTTCTGGCATTGACATAGATTTTCCAAAATCGATCCAATTCCTGTTGTGCTGCTTGTCTTCAAGCGGATCTATTATTTGTATCTCATCCATAAAGGACAAAAATAGAATTGCACTCGATTTAGAGCATACCACTTCAAAAGACCCTACAGACCCCTTACGAAACCACATATAGATTCACTAGATTGAGATTTATATTTTTGGGATCTGCACCAAATTGCACGTGCTTGTTTTTGTATCCACTGCTTATCTCGCAAAGTTAAAGACGGTGAACATGATCCTGGATCTTGACCTGGATCTGCCCCAAATTTAATAGGTTCTTTTTTGGCCCATTTTATTATTTAATAATTGATTCCCATACGACACGTGGAGGGAATAAAAGGAAAAGTTACCTCAGAACGAGATCATGGTGTCTGAACATTGATGAGTTGCTCAAATCCACAGAGAATATAGATGAAGTTATTTCTATGGCGGCTGATTGGAAAAGTTAGTAATTGGATGTTTTTCCTCTTAACAGCTACAGCATTCAAATCCAGGAGATGATGTGCTGAGATGGAGAGAAAACGCAGCTACAAATACCTGGAAACGTTGAAGATCACCAAATAATTAGCCAGTAAAAAGAATAGAAATGAAATGTAGACGAATAAATTAATGCTAATTTATTCTTTCAGCTCTGTCCAGAAATTCTTATGGGTATGGGTTTGTGTTGAGGGAATTTTGACTTTTAAATTACTCAATAGATGTGTACACTCTTACCACCATTCAGCCAAAACGTGATCATATTATAAATTATCATGTACGGTCAAATGTCTAATAGAGATAAGCTTTACAAATCTATTTTTGTATATGAGTATAAGATCTCTGCAGGAATCTCTCTAGCTCCAAACCAAACTTGTTTTGCATTGATGGAAATATTTCTACCAATCGACATTTAATTTCCCTGCACAACCGATGATTCCTCAGATCAAACAGAATACCAGAGGAACGTCACACACTGACAGGACGAGACGGCCGAATTCAAAACATTGATCTAAATGAAAACGAGCGTGCAATTACGGTGAATAGAAAAGCACCAGTGCTTTCTTAATCAAGTCACGGTCGCACATACCCCCAAAGACCAACGGCGATGTGCGATGTTGAACCTATAAGCCACAGAAAAAATCATTAACATGTCAAAGGACAAGTTGACTCACGGTTAAAGTGACGGTGACATTTGATGGCAATGCTGTGAAGCTCTGACAGAGGTTAATAACAGACTCATTGTCATCTGCACTCCGCACTATGATGATTATCTGCTTGTGTCGGCATAAACACCACAGTGTTGTGTAATCAGTAACAGATTAAACTACACAACATGGAGACAGAGGAAGGGGGGGTCGAGCTTTTTTTGCACAAACTGCAATCAGACACTTAATGAGAAGAGACTCCGTAGTTTATCATGAACTGTCGTTAATATATAAAGCTAAAAAACTAATATCTTAACTACTGTAACAGGTCAGGATCTAGACGTGGGCAGGGATGTTCAATGCCCACACAAATTTGTAATCCGCCCCCCTAATTGGTCAACTTTATTCTGACCCATTTGATTCTGCCAATCATGTTTATTTCATTCGCCCCCTCAGAATTTCCTAATTTCCTAATTTCCTAATTTCCTAATTTCCTGTATCTGATTTGATCTTCAGGTGCTGTCAGAAAAAAACACACTACACAGAGGGAGAACCAAGCCGAAGTCTCCGGGTGTTCACAGTTTGTTCATTTACCAAAGCCAACCATCTGTTGAACTACTTTTTGAAGACATTTTAAATTAATTACGGCTGAATCGTTAAAGTTAATCTTCAGTGTTGTGTGTATAATTTCAGCGTCGTCTGTTCACAGCTTCCTTACTTGAACTCATCACCTGCTTATACATGCTTCCGCATACAAAAGTTTGCCGGCGCTAGTCTGTGAATGGCAAATGAAAAAGATAGTCATTAAATTATTATTATCATTATACCACAGCTTGATTGAATTTCCTATTGTGACCCATCTTTTAAAACTTTAAAATGTGAAAAGGTGCCAACCCCAAATTTCTAATTGCCCCAATCTGAGAAGTCTAGATCCGGCCCTGTGCTGTAATAGAGACCAAGGGCGCGTAGTTGTACAATTTCACCCGACTCGAGGAACCTTGTTTGTTTCATACTCACGCCAGGAAAGAAAAGCTGTTGCAGAGTCGAGTCTGCCACCAGCTTGACATCACCTGTGGTAGAACGCCTTATGCTGCAGCTCCTGCTCCTGCAGCTCTGTAGTCTTTTGTGTTCTTGTGAGGAATGAGCAGTACTTGTCAGCGCTACACGGCCGGCAGGTATAAACATCCACAAGAACATAACACACATCCGGTAATGGGAGTGGGCGGAGGCGTGAGAAAACAACAATATTCCTGTTATTCAAGAGAGAACAGAAAAGAAAAGACCCAGGGATAGAAGTGTGACAGAATCAAGTGTTTACTTTACCCTCTCATCTGCTATTTTACTAATCTCCAATGTTTTCCTACAGCAAGGCGGCCATTCTTCTACCAGCACATCTCCTTGTGTTCTCGCCAACTAAATTCTTTGACCTTAGCTCACACACTCAACAGTAATGCCCGCATGATGGCTAAATCTGGCCTTGGGAAAACATTTTCATATGTAAATGGCAGTGCAAAACATTAGCATCTGCTATATTCGCCTCCAGATGGACTTTTGAAGTACTTTGGTCTCTTTCCCACAGCAAATCCAGAAGCTTTTTAAGACAACTCCATGGACACAGCCTGCTGGTGGTACATCCGGCTGCATATTTATGTCTAGAAACCAAGTTTTATTGTTCCCCAGCAGTGAGTGTGGGCATTTGTTGTGTTGCATTAGCAGAAACAACAACAGGAGTGGAAACAAAACTGCATTTAATGTGCCATGCTCTAATTTGAAAGCTGAGGGAGAGCTGCATGATTCTGGGGAAGCTTGAAGGATGGAGCAGCCGCGGCACTTCAGTGATCCTTGAAGGACAAGCTGCTGGTGTCTGACAGTCGATCGGCACGAGGGTTTGGTTTTTAACCATCGGAGTTTATGACCACTAAATTAAAAAAGAGGATTGTTTACCTGAGGAATGTGGAACTATTAAAACGGTTGTTTATCGAGTTCTCTTTATTGAAGCCGAAAATATTCAGGAGGCATTTAATCATCGTGCTTATTTGCATTTAAATCAACCTTTGAATTGCACCATTTTGGAAATTTCATTATCTGAACATCAAAGACAATCAAGTGATAAATGAGTGGGGAAAGAAATACCCTTATCTCAGAAATGTAGACTATTGAAACACACGTGCGGTTGTTTCATATCTTTGAAGATTCTCAGTCATCCAGGTCACGGTGTCTTCCAGGAATTGGCTGTCAAAGCAAAAAACAGACGTATTACACTAACGACAGTTTACTTCCTGCTCCAGACACTGGTTTTATTCACAATTTCAACTTATCATGCGATCACTCCTTCGTTTTAACGAGACAATCTTCACCCAATCAAGTTTCTTTACCGTCCTTCCAACGTGTGCGACTTTTTCCATCACATACCTTCCCTCGCTCTTCTTTTCCTTCTTCCTCCACTCGTTTTTTCTTTGTGAAAGGATCGTAGTGCAGCTTCTCCTTGTCTAACCTTCATTTTCATTTGACATGTGCTTCTCCTGATAATCAGTCCATAGAAAAAAAAAAGATTTACATAAAACCCTGGTTCTCAGTGGAGATGATCTGTTGCCAGTATCTGAAATAGCTCCAATCCTGCTGAAAGTGCTCAATCAGGCACCGGCAAGTATGCAAAGCTGTTTACTCGTCTGATTCCATGTCTTTAAAGTATATTATTTTCACTCAGATCATTTCTGGCAGTGTAGTGTTAGCCAGAGTTAGCTAAAAGCGATTATAGTTATTGTATCCTGCTGCTACTATTTAAAAAATGTTTGGTATTGCAATCCAATCACATCCAATGATCCCTCCTCCATGAATAAATTGGCTCGGCTAATTTCACAATTCTGCAACTCAAACATTCCCAAAGTTAGGTGACCTCAGCTGACTGTGTCCAAGCAACTGTGTGCGACAACCTTAATTTAACACAATTAATTATTGATCCCACAAGGCCAAGTCTTTAAGATCACACAAAACCAACCCTAATACATGAAATCCTCTCGAATAGAAATGATGAAGCTGCTGCTTCTTGGGTATTTGATCTGGGTATCAGCAATAATCATCTGACAGCCTGTGTTAGAAACAAAGGCTTGAATAGAGCTTTTAAAACTTAACCTAACGGACCTTATATACTTTTATATAACTATAACATGCAGTGCAGTTTGTGGGTCAAACTGCTAGAAATACAGTCAAAGCACAAGTCCAGAATTCAGGCTTTTTCATTGTTTATTTGTATTTTCCATGGTTTAATCTCATCATTGTAACTGAGAGTCGTCTTCAGTGATTTCTCTAAGAATCTTAAATAAAGGAAGAGAGATGTTTACATTGTGCATGTGTAGGTCAGAGGTCAGAGGTTTACAGTTAAGGTTCAATAATGCAACAATCAACCTGTGTTGGTTTTATTGAGGTCAAAGCAGATAATGCAAGTTCTAAGGAAACCTTTGGAGATTCAGAAGCTACTGTAAGTTTAGATATATTATTCATCACATGAACACAGAACTCTCTGGAGGTTTTTCTCACAGATCAAAGCACTTCCTCTTTCTAAAATAATGAGGAAGGGAAAAAAAAAAGTGAAGATATCCTCATCTGACATGTCAGTCTCCCACCTTGAATGTTCCATTCAGCCTCCGCTTTTAGTTTAGAGAACAACATGTGGGCCACATGCAGAGGTGGAGGCCAAAAAAATCCAGCGCAGACCTTTCGAAGGTGCCGCTTCACCAGCCCGGGATACGTACAGAAGAATATTACTCGGTCAAATAATTTTGCATCATGAACTCACCTCGAGCATCTTCACCGTGGCACCCTCCTTCTCACTCACACACTCGCTGGGTTGCCATGGAAACAAGGAGCTACTGTTCTAGCTTTCATCCAAAGTGCTGCAGCCTCACAGCAGACCGAACCTGCCCCTGCTACAGCGTTCCAAGAATGCGGCATTGTCTAAACCAGCTGCAGACAAAGACCCGGATTTGCAGAATCCTGTTGCGGATATTTCTGGTGTATATTAAATGACACACTGTTAAATGAATTAATTATGAAGTCATTGTTTCCAATTACATCCTCGTGTCCCTGAAGTAACCACTTACATTCCCCAGATGAAAAACTTCCAAAACTACACTACACCCATGGCGTTTAGTACTTTGATGTCTGAACAGAGCTCAGAGAGTGATCATTTGTGGGATGTAAACCCATGAAGCTCGGGTGCAACATGTGAGTGCAGCTATAAAATGAGGATTTGCTATAGTGGCATGAGCGTAAGTACTGGAACAAGTGACTGGTAACAAATCCAGCTTGTACCCAGACATCAAGATAGCTCCTGTTCTCATGTCAACATACGGTGAACAACTCCTTCCACAATCTTTTAGAAGAGAAACAACCAATCCAAGTTTTCAAATGTGGGAAAACTCCATCATACACTCTCTCTTTTTTTTTATACCTTCCTAAAACATCAAATTTTTACATTTATCTGTAAGATGTGATTTATTTGAAATATTTTTTCTTAACAACAATTAAAGAAAACGTATTTGAAAGTGTTTCGGTGCCGGTGCCCGAGTCCAAGACGTCCAGTGCACGTGCACCACGAGACTTCACACTTTCTAAGTGATGACTCAGATCCAGGAAACTGAAAGATAATCATTGCTCCATTTATTGAGAAACAATCTGCTGACCAGGTGCTGAGACATATTGCTTCCCCCCCGGAACGCAGACAGATGGGAAAAGGCTCATTTCTCCTGATTGCTATTACATTTAAGGTGTGTCAGTTGTGAATCAGGATAACGGGCGGTGACGTGAGTCAGATCGCTCCAACTGTGGGATTCACTGGAGCAGAAAGTTCTGTGTGCTGCTCATTATTTCAGCCCCAATGGAGGCAGGTTGTGTCTTCCTACATTATGTCAAATTAGTTTGAGTGGCATCTTCAAACGCATGGCACTCACGTGGAGAGATGACTCGATGACCAAAGAGACCAAACGAGGAATAATCAAGGATAAAAGGGACCGAACATGTTGAATCTCTAAAATGAATAGTAATAGAATGAAAGGAACAGCAACATCTCAGGAAACCTCATTATTTATCTGACAATAGATAACATGTCCCGGTTTGGGTTTTTCAACAGATACTAGTACAGAGCATTAAGGAAACATGAAAGAGTTGAAAGTCTGTATTTTGAAGCCCTCTGCCGCCCATTTAAATATATATAACATGTGAAGTATCAATGCATCAGACACAAAAAAAGCTTTTTCACAATAAATGCACCGATGATGAAAGAATAGGCATCAAACCAAATCCCCCAGTGCTCCACCTCCACAGACTATTTATATTCTTTGCCATCATCCCGTTAGACAGAGACTACACTTGGTCTCATGTCTGTTTTCAGGGGCTTTGTGATTTACAGCAACGCCACCGTTCGACCAAAAAGGTTGCAGCTGTATTTCAAACAGGGTGCTGCCACCGAGCAGATGAGATCTCATTCTCATGCAAGTATGTGACGAGACAAGGACCCAGTGTAATTTGTGTGTTCCCAAATGTGTGATTGAATTTGCACCGAACATCCGGATAGTGTAGGTGAGGGAATCGCACAGAATGTCCTCAGCCCTGTGCAGCACCATCGTTTTCTTTAAAACTTAATATGAGCTGAAAAGTTTTTATTTCAACCTATTTGTGATCTTTGTAAACGAATTTCTGGCTCATGGACTTAATGAGTTCAGACCTCATGTTTAAAAAAAAAAAAATCTATGTAAGATTATTGGATTTCGTTCAATACCTTTTTATTTCGGTTAACTAATTCTCACAGCCTTGAATTTTGACCTACTGTGTGTTTCATTAGTGCAAAATCCGTTTTGATTCTGCATAATTTTTGTGAGGTCAATATGGAAATGTTACTAAGGTCACCAGCAAAGTACAAATCCATTCTTTCTGGTATTATATCATCTTCCCTTTGTTTACTACACCATCATGGTTATAACCCTCAAATTCCCCCAGGATCAATTAAGTTTTCCATCTGTACACATAACCACCTTTCTTGTACTTTACTACAAAATACAAATTCTACTTTGTTTTTATTTAATTTAAGTTTGTTTATACTGGAGGTACCTGCTTAGATTTAAAGCTGCACTGTAGAAGATGCGTTCAAAATGCCCCCCACACTGTACCACACATTTCATAGCCCCAAATTGAATTTAAAGGACTTTCAGTTAAAGAGCAGCATTTACTTATAATCTAAATAGATCTGCTGTAGATCTAAATCATGCAGATTCACATGCAGTAGAGTTTCAACACATCAAACACTAGTTCCAGAACACAAACACTTACATATAATCCAAACTCCAGTACACACATCACGACACCGGCACCGCATCCTATCCTACGTCCACACCCTGCTCCTATCTAAAGAGAAAAAGAGATTCAAGCTCAGCATACATCTTGTAACAATGAGCTTTGTACTGTCAATCAGACGCTAATGGAACAA
Source organism: Hippoglossus stenolepis (assembly GCF_022539355.2). NCBI lineage: Eukaryota > Metazoa > Chordata > Actinopteri > Pleuronectiformes > Pleuronectidae > Hippoglossus > Hippoglossus stenolepis. Next base: position 5,393,182 of record NC_061483.1, read on the forward strand.
CTGAACTTAGCCGATTCGGTGCCAAACGTATCAGCAAACTATAGCTTCAATTATGTAAAATAAATAAATACAGTGGGATCCTCGGACACTGAGTGGCGACCTAATTCAGGTCCTGCAACAGTGCCTTCAAATGATGAATTGAAGCATCTATCTTAGTTATTATTACATACTTTGTGCACCAGCTGCCTTTCCTGTGCCTCTGCAAACAACCAGGGAGTCTTGACATAACCCCCTGCCCACATACAATGTACTTGGTGAAAACACATTTAGTGGGTGGGTGATACACAGCAACAAATATCCAACCATTCCAAAATCCTTGTTGAGCCCTGCTTGCTGATAAAGTGGGTTTTAGCTTATATATACTTCATATAAAAGCATTTCCCATTAGGGGACGAGGGTAAGAGCTCAGTTCTGGACAATAAAGGAACAAAGCCACAGGTTAACGTGAAATTGAAATCAATTTCATTTGTATAACATCTAACATTCATCATCCCAAGGCCCTTTACAGAGTGAGCTCAAGTGCTTTTAATATTATAGAGAGGAATAGGTCCCACAATTAGCAACCACATGGTGGAGAGACAACTAGAATCACCGCCCTCAGTGTTGTACCTCTGCCAACCAGACTACATACATTATTTTCCAGACTCATATGAGTCAACATGACCTTTCATTGTTGGAATCTGATCAAATAATGGTCATGATTTGAGCAAATATCCTAAAGGCAGAGTTAAGATATGTTCCTGAGGCCAAGAATATGTTTTGTGAGAAGACCTTGGCCTTGAGCTTTGACCTCCAAAATCGAACTGGTAGTCTGTGAAACTGAATTAACATTTATGCCAAATTTGAAAGGAATCTCTCGAGATGTTCTTAATATAATTTGTTCACAAGGCAAACAACGGTTTTGTGAGGTGTCAGGGATCTTGACATTTGACCTTCAACCGCCAAAGTCCGAGCAATTCATTTTCTAATCTTTGATTCCAACTTAATGTCTGTACTAAATTTACAGAAGGGCTACCCTCAAGGGTAAAAGACAAATAGACAACCGAAAAACTATATTTTTTTCTGGCCAGAGCTCAATAGTCCATAGATCATCAAGATGAATGATTCCCTGGGAAAGTCAGTGAAGATGAATTTTTCTGGATCTGATCCAGATCTGCACCAATATGTACTGGGTTCCTCTTTCACCTGTGCTGCCTTTTCCCCCAAAGTTTCTGGAAATCTGCACATTAGATTTTGTGTATTCTTGCTCACTAACAAACAGATGAAAACATATAACCTCCTTTGTGCTGGTAAATATGACAAATGTACAAAGAGCATGAAAGAGGAAACACAAACCGTATCTTGTTGGGACTGATTCCAAATTGAAAACTGTCCTCTACATTTGAAAGTTGTTCACAGGTAAATTAATACTTGGTTGCAGTGTTGGTTCAAAAGGCCTCATACACCTTAAACGACTGGTTTAAGGATTTTTCTAAGTCCTTCTTAAAACAATCCTGATGTGCCCACGCCGGCCCTGAAGCTTTTCAATCAGAGCGTGACTGTGATGTGAGAATCGCAGCCCTCACTCGGTGCAAAATGCACTTCAAACTTTGGCAGAGGCTCGTGTGAAATTCCCACTAAGCTAAATCAAGTCAGAATCTTTTGAAAGTCCAAGCCCACATAAGACAGCTCTTCTTTTTTGTTTTCCCCTGAAGAGTAGATCCCTGCAGAGAGGTAGTGGAGGGATACTTTCCAGTAAAGACGCGTGGAGATCCTGTTGGCACAAAACAGCTTATTACTCACAATGGGGGTGAATCACAGACGCAGCACAGATAATTGTGTTGGACTTTGACTTTGAGGGAGAATCCACATTGTGTTGAGAAGCCTGCATGCAGGGGAGATATCCGTCTATATCTTGGGAATTATCTTTGCATACATTTGTTTCTACAAAGCTGAGGAAAATAATATCACTGCTCAAGTTGGTCTTTTGCCTTTTAATGTGATCACTGCAGCCTTTTCGCAACAATATCTTACACTTACATCTCCACTGATCTTTTTTTAGTGTTGTCACCGAAAAAATAACAACACATAGACTGACCCCTCGTCGGCTGTTAGCTCGACAGCTGATGTTCCAGCTGTGTTCTTCAGTCGTCTCCTCACAGCGTCTCTTCCACTGTGGAACCCGTTCTCTGGGTAATGGACTCCACGTACACATATACACTCTCCCGGCTTTGCAAACTGTTTGCTTGTGTCCACTTTGACCACCATTAGCAGCAGATTGGTCATTTCAGGTTCTCTCGGGGAAAATCTATAGACTTGCTTCTGCCCATCACTTGTTTCTCTCACTTTCTCTCCTGGATAAATGCAGCTACACACCGTGGTCTGTGTCTTATACGGGCACAGATAAGAACAGGGAAATAATCAAGGATATCTGGAGGACAAGGCACAACTATCAACGGTCGATTTGTAAGATTAAACAAAAGATGCTACTTTAGAAGAAAATCAACAGTAGTAGAGCCCAGTCTTTTTACCGCCACATAGCTGGACTGTAATCACCTTGACGATGGGTGTGAAAGGGTTTTAATTAGGGGTGACCCGGTGGACAGGATTCACAGTTTGGTACGTACCAAGAACAAGAACTACAAAACATTGAACTTCTAAATCAGAAACACTAGTTTACTTAAAAGACAATGGCTGACATTCTGTAAAAGTTCCTCTCAACAGAGTATCTCCAGTCACCCGCTGCTGTAATGACACCCATGGCAGTTGTTATCAGATTGTGGATTCCCCCGGCCGGGTTGGGTTCCGTCATGCTGGGTTTTCCACTTGATTTTCTTTACACTTGCACGTGTCTGTAAAAGGGGAAAACATCATGCTCAGGTCAGGTTGGTACACAAACTACAGAATGCCTGTCGGGTTCGAGTCCGGCTCTGTTCGTTTTCTCTGAGGATCTGGAGAGTTTGGACAGAAAATTGCAGCCTGAGCCGCTCTCTCTCTGTTAGTTGTTGCTTTGGGCCTTTCTGGGTTGTTTGCAAGAGATTGTTTAAATGCCACGTGGAGCTCTCGAAGATTCACTGCAAACACATGTACCTTAACCCCCCATCGTTTTAATCACGACTACAACCTTTCTTTAACCTTGACCAAGTAACTAAATCTACCTAAAACATAAACAACGACACCACAGCTCCATCTTGGATATTTTGGCCTAATTTCTGAATAGAAGCCAAGACTTAATCATTGATGCAGCAGATGAAGCAACGGACTGATTCCTTCTTGTGAGGTCATGTGAATGTTTGACTGGTTTGTGCAAAGTGAAGTCGGCCGAACGATCCTCCGAAGCAACAACTAATAAAATTCGACTCCACAACAACAACTGAAGTTATTTCCTCCTAAATATAACAGGTTTTGTATTTAAATGACTATGATTATATTTCTCAGGTAGTTTTTATTTCAGCTTTCCTATTACTGTGTATAGTTTGAACCAGGCAAACTTAAAAGAACAAATAGATAATTGAGTTTTTAGAGAGATCCTCCACATAGAGATCTTTTGATCATTATTAGAAGACCAAGCATTAAAGGTGCAGTGTCTCCCTGTTGTGTTTTCTGTAGGGTTCCTTTCCTTATCTTCTATCTTGGTAGACTACTCCTATGGACCTCGTTCACAAAACACATACACACAAAACACAGCATCAACAAGAAGCACATTCAATTTCGATGATGTGGCTCCACTGCTCTGCTGAGAAGGCGTTCCTGTGTATTTTAAATGGAACAGAACCATCATTGATGTTTGCAGTTCTACTTTATTATATATAACAAGTCTACAGTGTGAAATGGGTCTAAAAGCCCCCAGGGGTCAATTTGCATGATAATTGCCTTATGTAAATAGGGGTGAGCAACATTGGCCGATCGATAGAAAAATCAATACACAGTAAATATTTCACATTTCAACCCCCAGTTAAAGCAAAGGGGACCTTGTTTGTGATTATTTTTCCAACACTTTTAAGATTGCACTTCGACATGGAAATGTTTTTCTCAAAGATTCAAAACAGTTAACACATTTCTCTCGATCACTTTGCCCACTCAAGTACACGGACCAGATGGGCTTTCTTTTAGTTTGTATTCAGTAATTACAAATTTCTCTTAATCTATAGTTTAGTTAATTTATCATAATTTATTTGTCATATTGAATTTTAAGCTGTGATAAAGATTTCATCCAAACACTGTATATGAAGATGGATGACATGACAGCTTGAAGAAAATGAAGCCAAAGTCTCTTGATTGCCACCTACTGGCTGGCTCCAGTACAGGCTGTAAGGAATCCAGCCTCCTCCATGTTAATGGTTGAGACTCACTCACGATTGGTTGAGAACATGTATCAGAGGGATCTTGCTACCATGGCTGCACCCCCCCTGATCAATGCTGTGCAGACTCTGGCTCCAAAAGCACAAGATGGCAGCGTTTGTACCCCGGATGGTTTGGCTTCGGTTCTGCATAGTGGAAGGAAGTGGAGGAGTGAAAGTGAATGAACAGAGGAGTAGATTTGTAATCCACATATTCTTATGATCGTGGAAAGATGTACATTATAATGTGCTTAAGATTCTTTCAATCACAGAAACAAGAAACAAAAACCTGCGATATTAAATCTTAAACCTTTGTACAGTAAACCGGTGAATAGGATGATGTTGTGGGCACTGGGGGTGTGGATCTGTTTTTCTAGCACACCACCGTCAGCACTGTGAGGAAGTAAGACTCATTCAAGGGTGAACTTTCCAATAAATGTTCCATCATCTCACAGATTCCGCCGCCTACACAGTGAAGCACAGCATCCTCACATCATTATAGAGTGCACTGCTAATTTCCTCTTCCTAGCGGTGTCGTTGTTCTAGGTCACATATAAACACACCGATGAAACTGAAATATCCTGTTTTAAAAAAAGGTATATTTCAGATTTAGTCTCAACATTTTCTGCACTTAATATCCAAGTTTATATTATATCGCTTATCCCAAGAAAACAAATTGCCCAAAAAGCTTACGTTGCCTGTAGTTCTCAGAGCGGTTTGGTGTGCTGCAGAGGGGCTCGCCTGTCAGCATATCACACGCTGTTTGTGAAAACTGGGTCAGAATGTGGCAAAAGATTTTGGAAAGTGGAAAATGTGCACCTATGCTTATTAAAGCAAAAGGATTGAATGAACCACACGGGGCGTCTATCTGGAGGCAAAGAGATTTTTAGATGAAGATATTCCAGCGAGCGTTACATCGATTGCTCTCAGAGAAAAGCAGTTGCAGAGATATGAGAGGTTAAACATGTCAAAAAGATTTTTACCAAACTTTTCCTCATTCACACGTCCTCCCTCTGCATAGTTTTATGAATAAATCCTCACTTATTGTCAGGAGAGCTTCTGTGTTATGGAGGTTAACAAAAACCCCAATTTCCCTTTTTTACTGCAATGTGATGCTATGAAAAGGGGGTAAAATATCATGATTGACAGCTGAGACTGACTTGCGATTGGTCGAGAGAGTGTATAGGCGGGACCGATACCCCTGCTGCACACCTCGCTCAGAAGCACAGGATGGCGGCGCCAATATCTGGGATATTTTACCTTTATTTTTGTACAGCAGGTGGAAGTGGAGACAAGTCAACCATCTTTATTAAAAGTCTATTGTTGTACAACAGTTTCCAAGGCTGGACATAGATAAACATGGATTATGTTAAACAGAGTATGCACAGCTGCATGTACACAGAGGTATTAATGAGATATACATTTTAATTAAATACCTACGTAGGATTATTTTTTCCAGAATAAGGAATATGTAAATGTCATTGTGTCTGCTTCTACCTCACAGACACGTCTTAGCTTTTTTTATTATTATTTTATCATCAAATTATCCTCATAAGATATTCTTAGAGCGCTCCCCTCTCGTCTTTCCTTCATTGTTGTGAGGTGATGTCACCTTGACATGAAGGTGGAAACATCTTGCATTCCCCCCGCTGCTCTGTCTGTGGGCTGACCTGCGGGTCACGGCGAATTCTCAACGGGGATGGACTCGCCGCAGAGCGCCTACCTTTATCTAATTATATGACAGCTTCAAGGGAGGGAGCGCTGCGGCTTCACCATCCCTTCATGGTGCCTAATATCCCATTCCTTTTCATATTGGAGCTTTTTGTTCAAAGCAGCCCTTTAATGCTTGCTGCACCCTCATCATGCAGGCACAGGGGGGAGAGGGGGGTTGGGCCCGGGACTTTACGCAGGAAGAGGAGCGAGTGGTTAGCTTCTCCAATCACACCTATTGAAGGATGTGTCAGATAGATTGCATCACTTCATATTCAAGCCCTTCCTAAAGTTTTTCCTGTGTGAGGTCTTCCGTGGTTCAGAGCATCAGATGAAATGCAGGATGTGTGTGTGTGTGTGTGTGTGTGTGTGTGTGTGTGCGTGTGTGGTGTGCATGTGTGCGTGTGTGCAGTGCGTGCGTGCGTGCGTGCGTGCGTGTTACAAACAGACGCAGCATTTCAGTGTCTTTGATCTTTATCTAAAAGAGGAGTAAGATTTATATCTGAATATTTCTTTATGCGAGTCATTACCACAGAGTAATAATTCACGTTAAAGATATTGGATTTTATGTTCATTCATTCAAAGATTGCACGTACAGAACCGTCCCAAAGTTAGTGATTGTTTGTTTGTTCGACAGATCGAGAACATAGAATGTCAATCAGTAAAGAGTTCACCTCCGCCAAGGCCCAACAGTTATGAAACCACATTAAAATTCACTACATCTCGATTTTGTTTGGATTTGCAGCAAATTAGACAGACTCATAAATATCAGTCCCCTAAAAACACCTGATTTTCATCAAGAATTATTAACTATTGTCCGAGGAATCGAAATTATGAAAAACTTCCTTAATTGCTAGATCAAACTTCTAATTGGTATCTGCACCAAAACTCAATGGGTTCTTCCATGGCCAAAACCACATTCTCCCCCCATGTTCAGCAGTAATTAATCCAGTATTTTTTGCATAATGCTGCTAAATAATAGACAAACTATATTAAAAGGTGGTAAATGTTTCATGAAGCACTTAAAAGTTCATCTACATTCAACATGTGAGCATCACCTGTTCAAAGTTAAATGTTTAAAGTGCTCATTAAAGGCTAAACAAGGTTATTTATTTGCCAAAAGCAAAATTACTAAAACATGATTCATCTTGGGAGTAGATGTGCAAAAACAGTTTAGAAAGAATAATAAAAAGGAAAAACCAGTGCGACTACAAGGCCGTCGTCATTATGCTTTGAAAGAAAGAAATTCTCTCAATAGCAGATGCTTCAAGTTCAGCACATCCACTTTAATTATCACTGTGGGCAGAGACCGGACAGAAACCGAAAGTCTGCTCACTAATTCATCTGAACCGCTCGTGTTGACGAGACGTCAGCCTGATGTCTGCAGACAGCTGCTCGCTAATGTCAGCTGCTAGGCAGGGAATTCCACAGCTTCACATCTTGATCTCCTTATGGCTAATACAGCAGCGATCATCGACATCGCTCCTCTACTTAAAATCACATTTTCATCATGCAGCCGTATGTGAACCGCTGGATACACATGTGAACCGCTGGATACACATGTGAACCGCTGGATACACATGTGAACCACTTACATGTGAACCACTGGATACACATGTGAACTACTGGATACACATGTGAACTACTGGATACACATGTGAACTACTGGATACACATGTGAACCACTTACATGTGAACCACTGGATACACATGTGAACCACTGGATACACATGTGAACCACTTACATATGAACCACTGGATACACATGTGAACCACTGGATACACATGTAAACCACTTACATGTGAACCACTGGATACACATGTGAACCACTGGATACACATGTGAACCACTGGATACACATGTGAACCGCTGGATACACATGTGAACAACTGGATACACATGTGAACCAGTAACATGTGAACAACTGGATACACATGTGAACCACTTACATGTGAACCACTGGATACACATGTGAACCAGTAACATGTGAACAACTGGATACACATGTGAACCAGTAACATGTGAACCACTGGATACACATGTGAACCATTGGATACACATGTGAACTACTGGATACACATGTGAACCAGTAACATGTGAACAACTGGATACACATGTGAACCAGTAACATGTGAACCACTGGATACACATGTGAACTCCTGGATACACAAGTGAACCACTGGATACACATGTGAACCAGTAACATGTGAACCACTGGATACACATGTGAACCAGTAACATGTGAACAACTGGATACACATGTGAACCAGTAACATGTGAACCACTGGATACACATGTGAACCATTGGATACACATGTGAACTACTGGATACACAAGTGAACCACTGATTAACAAGTGAACTACTGGAACACAAGTGAATACACATGTGAACCAGTAACATGTGAACCACTGGATACACATGTGAACCATTGGATACACATGTGAACCACTGGATACACATGTGAACCAGTAACATGTGAACCACTGGATACACATGTGAACCACTGGATACACATGTGAACCACTGGATACACATGTGAACCACTGGATACACATGTGAACCACTGGAAACACATGTGAACCAGTAACATGTGAACCACTGGATACACATGTGAACCAGTAACAAGTAAACCACTGGATACACATGTGCATGTTTACTAAGAAAAGGCACAAGGCGTTTGACCAGCTAAGCTTCCTTGCTAACGACCTGTCTTTGCTCCTCAGACTGTGATAGTACATATCAGGACTGGACTATATAAAGCTCGACTCTATCTCATCACAACTTCAAATGTTATGGGGTTTTTCTCAGCTTTTATTTATGGAGGTTTGATTTCCTCCATTTATATTCAAGCTTTTGGTTTTGCCACCTGGTTACATATATCAAGGCAGAAATATGGAACAGTTCTAAAGCAAAGTAAACTTTGAAGTCAGACACACACAGACACACATTCATCCACACACACACACACACACACACACACACACACACACACACACACACACACACACACACACACACACACACACACACACACATCCTTTTAAAATTCACAAATTCCAGCTTCTCCAAGTTCAAATTAATCTCTGTAGTGTTCTCAGAGGTGGAAGAGATGAGACTGTCATCAGTCACAGATTAGGAACAGGGGCCTGTGAGCCTACACACACACACACACACACACACACACACACACACACACACACACACACACACACACACACACACACACACACACACACACACACACAAAACCTTAACCAAATACTGTGGATGCCGTTTGCCGACAAAACACACAAATCCTGCAGGACTAGTACAGAAACACACTCTCTAATACTCGATGCCTGCGTTGCATATGTGTAAAGGTTGACTCATCAACACCAGAACTGTTGGCCAATACGGAATTTAATCAATTTCATTAAAATCTGCTGCAGAGCCACATCAGAGAAACACATAAATTTGGTTTATGTACGCCAGTAAATTTCCAGGAGTTATACAAGTGTACATAGGCAACTAGACTTGCTTGCTACAGTCCAGTTACCTCTGTACACTTGAAGATACCATGACTTGCATGACTGTGAATCTTCATAGATACAGTAAATCTCACTACTGCTGCTCCATACAAATCCATCAGTCTCCTTTGCCAACCAACCCATATTACAAGTAGCTCAATGATCCAAATAAGAGGCTTTCACCAAACTCTGCAAGCATCGATCACAAAGTCTGACAAACTGTAGCACTGCCCATCGAACCAGTGACGAACATTATCCGGCAATAACAGGGTCAGTCCGACCTTCAGAGATCAACATCCACCTCTTGGCTACAGAAAAACAAAGACAGATGGTATTAAAAGGGCTTCAAAGCCAATATCACAAGCACAAATCCAGTATTTATGATAATGGTATTGATTTAGCCAAAGCAACAGTGTGTTTTATTTCTTGTTTATAGTTCAATATCTAAAAATAGCCAAAATGTAACTGCAAAAAAGACTCGGGAATTGGAGATCAGAAGGTTTCCTGTTCTTCCCATGTCCACAGTTTAAATGCAACAGGAGGAGGGGTTTTGTGTTTATTACTGCACCCTTAAAAAACATAAAAACAATAAGCTTTTAATATTAGAACCTCTACTCACCTGTAAAATAAATAATGCAGCATTTTCTAAATAACTAAATACAACCAATGGAATGACTTGAGATTTTCATTAGGATGAATTTAGATGTTTAGAATTAGGATTTTCTTTCATTATACTGTCTCTCAGTATGATTTTCGACCTCTGATCCCAGCGTTATTGTGGCGTAGAGGTTTCCAGGGATGTCTCCTGCTGTCCGTGTGTACGTCTAAGAATATTGGGTATTGAAGAGAAGAGGGACACAAACCTAATGGTGCAGGATGCAGCTCAGCAGGATCAGCTGTACCACCGTGGACTGGAGCAGGAAGTGGTCTGTGACTTAGTGTTGAGCTCGAGGGAAATTTGTTGTGTTTTTCTGTCCGGGATGATGGAGTGGAAATAAAAAACTAAGTCATCATGGAAGATTTATTGCAGTTCCCAACGTACCGTGGTCATTTCCACAGGTGTATAGACACAGGAAAAAGTTTCACGATGTATGACAGTGCAACTTGAATGTGGAAGTTGAATGTGCTTAGTTCAGGTCAGTGCCGCCTTAAGAGAGCACCATTCTCCAGCGTTCCTTACCTGACACTATTTTTAGCTCTCCACGCGGACAGTGTGAGGCTGTGGCTCTGACAGGAATGAGGCCACCGGAGCGGAGGGAATGAACCTGTGCCGACTCCCCAGAGTCTCACCCCCTCTGCACCGTCATTCGTCCAAAACAAAACATCTGGGAAATTTCCCTGTCAGCCTGATTTCCACGCCGGCTGTAATGTCCCACTTTAATCAAATGATTTGCTCTTCGCTGTGTCTCCGTGAACCATTATTCCAAAGGCCAAGTGACAAATTAGGGGGAACGTCAGCGAGGGTATGGTACATGACAGAGACTTGGCCTTTATGTGTGCCATTCTGTGGAGAGGAATTGAATGAACTGAATGGCAACAATGAAAGTTGTGATGGATTTACACATTACTGTATACGTGTGTGTGTGTGTGTGTGTGTGTGTGTGTGTGTGTGTGTGTGTGTGTGTGTGTGTGTGTGTGTGTGTGTGTGTGTGTGTGTGTGTGTGTGTTGCGGAGATGGGCCCTGCAGCGATCCAGACACTGGTGGGAATTTGCACCGGCACATTTGTCCTCTGCCTCTTTTGCATCTTGGTTTATGTGCAGCCATGCTGTGCACCACATTCTGCTGTTCTCCACTCCTGTACGACTCTTTATTCCGTGGTTGTCAACAGTTAAGTCACTGTTCTGAATCAGCGGGCATGGAATTACAATGCACTGCTTTTACCCGTAGCAACAGAACTTTCTGTTGTTAGGTTAACACAATCACTGGTCACACACACGGACTCATTAGTTTTCTAATTAGAAATGGGAACATTTTGAGAAAAAGGCTTATTCACAGTTTTACCTGCAGTTGTACAAGAAGGCTGAGGTGTTTTCTCAACAGGTGTTTCTTTCCTATTTCCAACGTTTTCGCCAATAAATTGTTCGTCCGAATTTGACCTGCTCTTCGTTTGAACTCTTTAACCATCTGAGGCGTAGAACACAAAACTTGTTTCTACTGTTTTTCAGGTGCTTCGGTGTCACGATGTCCTCCTCTCTCTTTTCTTGGCAGTACCACGTAACATTACTGGCTTATTTTACTGAGATGTCGAGAGGGCACGCAACAGGTCAAGCTGATGGCGAGCGCCCTCTGCTGGATGACAAGGAAAAGATGGTCTGATGCCCTTCTAGACTGTATCATTTACATTACATTACATTACATTTAGCTGAAGCTTTTATCCAAAGCGACACAATAAGTGCATCAACCACAGAACAACAAGATCATGTTAGTACAAATGGTCTTCAAAAAAGCCAAACTACTAGTGCAAGAGTGCAACGTATAAGTGCAACTAAACTTTTTTTTTTATATAAACACCAGACTTGACGATGGTTATTAGACATCATCTTCTTAACCAAGGTGCTGTCGGAAGAGATGTGTCTTCAGCCTGCGGCAGAAGACTGACTGATTTGAATTCTCACAGGTCATCACGGTTTGAATTTCCAAGAAAAACTGAAAGCACTAATAGGCTGCTAATGGCTTGTCTATACCGATATGAGAGTGATGTCAATCTTATTATCTAACACAAGCTTTTTTTAAAAATTGGATTACAATGAAGCATCTTGGTTAAGTGGCTGTATGTGTGTGGCCAAGTCGATAAAACACTGAGGACATTCATTGGTTTTTATATATCAGGATACTGTGTTTAGCCTATGAAAGGAAATGAAACTAAATCTATTAACATAGTGAGGATGTGTTACATACATTGATCAGTTGTATTTGTTTTGAGCTAAAATATTCTGCCTTGCCGTACAATATTCACTTAAAGAGGCTACACCTTATTTCATGCTTACATCCAAGCACTTGCAGCTCTTGGTTAAGTTTAGGGGGAAAAGCTGTGGGTCTGATTTATTCCAGACAAAATTCACAGAGATCTTAGATACAACTTGTCAAGCTCACTGGATTCCTAGGAGACAGCATTGCCTCGTCTAATATGTTACCAAAACTAATATAGCCTTGATTCTACGTGTTAATTTTATGTGATAACGGGTTAATAAACACTCACCATCTGAAGAGTTGTTCAGCGGTTTCTGAATTATTCTCCCGGTGGAAAAGGTATTAAAAAAATTCATAGAAATTCCTCAAGCCTCTTGCAGCGTAATCAGCCCTTTGACTCTTTATTTGTACACCACTTTATCATGAACACTTATATTTCTACCTGAATATAGTTGAACATAAAATCAGTGTAACAATATTCCTGCAATGAACAAATGTTGACTTTTTAAGATTATTTCAATGTTTATTTATATGTATAAAATAAGTGAATTTGCTGAAAAGCAGAGGTCTATGTGAACAGACCTCCCAGTTTATAAATACACATAAACAGACAGACTCACTTTGTAAAATCCAGGTGGAGCTCATCAGATTCACCAACGCTGTCTTAGATTTAAACACAGCAACGATGTGAATCATGGTTTTCTGGGTTTGGACTTTTTGACAAGGTAATAAATAAATCTCACCATTTGAACTATCATTTTAACTTCATTATATGGCCTGAAAAAGGCCTTTTTAATCATTTTTAAATAACAGTTTAACCAGCTAATAAAATATAATTAGTTTTTCTCGTTTTTTATGAACAGATCATTACTGGAAATATTATATTAGTGGATTTTGTTATTCATTTGAATCTCTTCAAGTCAATTATAAGTACATCTCACTGGATTTAATCATGAGGGAAATGTTACATAAATACATCCAAAGTTGTGATGTTGTGATGTGATTTAATTGCAATATAATTGTCAAAGCTGAAAAGATTCTGGTATTATTAGTTACAAGTTAAACTGTAAATCTGTAAAACGAGAAAACCTCTCGTCCCCCAAGATGAAATCTGCAATTAACTCTCAGGCATCCTGGTTAAATATGCAATATTTTTTACAAACTTAAAAAAACCTCCACTTGGCTTGACTGTCAGAGTAAATCTATTTCACACTTATTTCATGGCTGTTTGCTGTGAGGGATGGTTAAAGGTCAGCTACTGTACATTTGCATTTGCCGTGCCAAGAAATTCCACTTTATTTATGTGTGTGGTCGTGTGTGCTGTTCTCAACTTATTCAATTTCACACTTTAACTGAACTTGTAACCAAGCAAGTGTGATTTGTTTGGTTGCCAGGGAGGTCAAGCCCCCAAAAGCTGTTCCGAGGTGTGTTTAAACACATGAGTGACAGCACATTATTTAGAGTTAAGCAGTCAAACAGTAGTTCAGCGTGTGTGACGCCGGCTGAGATGCAGAGTCAGCTTCAGGCTGAAGTTCCAATCAGGGAGAGATATACGGCAGAACGCGGCTAATAAATGAGGATTGATGCTTTAATTGCAGATTCATATCAACCTCCAGGACAATGTTCTAAGGTAGTAGAGATATTAATATATCTACCAGTGGGAATTATGGGGGGGGGGGTTGAAAAGACCTGATGCCTTCCAGGAACCAATTTTAGCTCATGAAGTTGGACTTAGTGTAATCTACACCCAAGAAAAAGTCCCAGATAGCGAGCACCTATAGCCGTCCATCTAAAAAAAGGGGAAGAGCAAGCTGATGGTATCCCTTCAAATACACAGCAGCAGCCATAATAATAGATGTTCTGCTCTAATCTGACAGTGCGCCTGTCACTGCACACAGGAAGTCGTATCCTAGCAGCAAGCGACTGTGTGAGATGTGACTTTGAATCCTTCTGCCATTAACGACCAACCGGCGCACAAACCAATTCACCGATACGATCCTGCCGTCCTGTCTCATTTAACAGCCTGTCGTGCTCCCACCTCTTCTCTGTCTGTCCTTCTACATGTTTGACCTTTGTCAACATCTTGTCATTATTTTGTCATCCAGCTGCCGACAGTCTCCCCAATTAGTTTGAGTAGGGATAGTGCGGTCAGGGTCAAAGACGCTAACTTTGGCTGTGTGGTGTGTCGACTTCCTAAAGGGATTTCTATTCTGCATTTCTGGTTGGGGTGAAGAAGTGCAGCGTCAGTCAGATGTAGATATTCAAATCAGGTCAAGTGATTGTGTCGTTCCCAGAGCAGCTATAACTGGACTACAGTCTATTATCAGAACATGTACTGCCGCTGCACAAATCTTATCTGAAAAGCTTTTTGCACTGTGACATTTTCTGGGATTTTCATTGTGGTTGTAAGTGTAAACTTCAGTTTGAGTTTTCCAGTTCTTATTCATAGAGTTTTTAAAATCTGCAGGAGGCTGAATTCTATTGAATGACCCAATCTTATTTAGCAATGAAGAGATTGTCAAGAATTCAAAACCTGTAAACCAGTTCTGCAGACTTGTTATTATTCATATGAGGAGTCATATTGCTTCATGCATCATCTTTCTTTCTTTATCACACTTGCGGCAAGATCTTAGTCAAGTGCTGCATTTAAATAACGCAATGCTACAAGCGTAATGGTTACATGTTGAATGGTGAGCTGCTGCGAACATGCTCACCCAAAGCCTTGCCAAATAGAAAGAAGAGGCTTTTTCAGATCCGGGGGACAAAGAGGAGCTGAGGACGGCACAAAGAGGGACTTGAAAATACAATAAAGGACGGCAAGGTCAGATACAGGAGACAGATGGAGGAGAGCTTAACAGAGAACAATCCAATTGAGGTCTGGAGTGGATGGAAAACAATCATGGGTCACATAGCAAAGACAGTGGGATGGGCCCAGGTATTTGTGTGTCTGTCACCGTCCTTTGTTGTGCTGGTATTTGTGGGAAGGTAATTGGTCTCACACCAGTCCATGAAGTTCCTGGGATCCCAATTTATTCTGGATGTGACAGTTACCTGTGTTATATCTGATGTCGAATGTGCACAGGACTCCCACATCATATCTTATTTTCTGTTCACCCTGTGCACATTCGACATCAGATATAACACTAGATGTAACTGTCACGTCCAGAGGTTCCCCCGATGATAACAGACAGACACACAAATACCCGGGTGTTCATCTCAGACAACACCGACTGCATTGTGCTGAGAAGACGTAGGTCCCTGTGAAGTGTGCAGGACATTGTAAAGTAAATTTTATAACTCTGTGTTGGCATCAGCAATCTTCTACAGAGTGGTGTGCAGGAGGGGGGAGGGGGGGGGAGCACAGAAACGACTCAATAAACTGGTGAAGAGGTTTGCTCTGTGCTGGACTGAGCTGCAGACTCCACAGAGGAGGTGGTTGAGAGGCGGACGACGGCCAAGCTGTCGTCAATCTTAGACAACTCTTCTTATCGCCTGCATTAAACCGTGGGGGGGGGCCTTTAAGCAACTCCTTCAGCAACACACTGCTACCAAATTGCTGCCATCACCCACCACTTGTAACTCATTTATCCTTGTCTTCACCAATGTGAAATTAGATTTCTTACTCTTTTTTTTGCCCTTTTTCTTTTTGAGCAATTATCACATTTCCAGTGCAGTGTTTTAACACAATGCTACAAACCACGTGTGTATTTCTACCACAGGTCATATGTGAATATGTGATACGTGTATTTTTTATTGATTTCTTAAGCTCAATCTTTTTCTTTTTTATTTGTGCGCTGAAGTGAATTTCTCTTGTGGGATCAATAAAGTTTCATCTCCTCTTGCTTGCTTGTCAAAATCTTTGCCAAAGAGACATTGACATAAATTTCACAAGAAAAGCAGCCAGTTATGACACATGCAGCAGAAATCAGCAACCACAGTGACTGTCTTTTATCACTATTAGGACCATGTAGCTCTGATTGGCTGAGAAGCAATGTGATTACCAGTATGGGCCATTCCTAAGTGCCTGAATGTTGCCAAAAACTGAAAGCTTTCTCTTGATTAAATTTGAATTGGGGCTGTGAAGGGCTGGAATATTAAAAATAATTAACAGTCTCTCGTTTGGAACCGAAAAAGCAATTTTCAGAATCACAATTTCACATCAGCTTTCACTGACGCATGTAAAAAACAAAAAACACACACAAATTCAAATGGAGAACATGTAATATAAATAATGTGAGGGGTGACACAACTCAGTTTTCAGTCTCAAAATAACAGGTATGAAAGGTGCCTCCGACCAAGGTCCAGACCAACGGACCTTAAATTTAGTCTGACGAAATGAGGTTGTCTCGGTCCAAATGAACCATGGTTCACTTCGTTTGCATTATGAAAATAGAAAATAAAAACAATTGAGAAACAAAACAAAGGGCATCAGACGATATAACAACGAGGAAGTTCATTTGGTGCATTTGAACTAGTGTCAAGTACCAAGTCTGAAGTTAAAGGTGCTGCTAGTTGTATCATAATGATATTACAGCGGCAACCAAACGAACGATTTGAAGCTGTTTCATAAATTTTCTCCATCCTAATGAAAAGACCACGACCTGCTGATTTAACAACATGCCAATGTCAGGCGCACGCCGTCTACGAATGTCCGTATGTCGTACTAAATTGCTTAGCCCACTCTCAGACAGTGTGTAATTAGTGGTTAGGAGAAGGTGCATGATCGTGAAGGTCCAACTGTGGCAGAAAATGAACA
Source organism: Hippoglossus stenolepis (assembly GCF_022539355.2). Taxonomy (NCBI): domain Eukaryota; kingdom Metazoa; phylum Chordata; class Actinopteri; order Pleuronectiformes; family Pleuronectidae; genus Hippoglossus; species Hippoglossus stenolepis. Next base: position 5,410,386 of record NC_061483.1, read on the forward strand.
GAGAAAAAGTCAAACTGTGTCAGAGAAGCCGTGATAGAGCGGCAGCGGCTTGACAGACGAGCTGTTACAGAGTGGCAGAGGAACAGCTTGCCAGTGCCAGACCTCAGTGCACTCGCCTTCTCTTGTGCTTGGACAATATGTCATACAAAATGGTTCCTTTTGACCATTTACGCTCAATTTTCAATCCCTGAGAGCAGAGGTTGACAAAGGCAGAGGCCGGGGGTGACGTTAGGACACACAGTTCTCTGTCTAGAGGTTTCAGTTTGGGACTGACCGAATTTAAACTACCCTGGCGGTTTGTAACGGGACAAAGGAGCAACATAATTTTTAAAAGTTTGTGGATTAAGCACAGGTGGGGTGTAGCCAAAACCAAGCGGTGGCTTCACAGGCAGCTCTTTTGGAAGCGGGATGTCATTGTTGTTTTTTCGAATCTTCAGGGGAATTGCCGTTAATAATAAAAAAGGAGAAAACACAACACCATCCTTTACAGTCGCTCTACATATTTAAAGGAGTTCTTTTAAAACGCTGTCATACCCATTTCTTCTTTGTGCTTTTATTTTTTTTAATTTCCCCTCAAAGACATTTTTCTCGTCAGTTCTATCAAATGATCCTTTGTTTGCTTGTAGTTTATTGACACTTCCTTTCTGATGCGTCTGATCTTCCTCTCTGGTGCTTTTTTTCCCCGCTGCAGTTTTGAGCCGTCTTCTCTTCCTCTCTACAACTGTCGGCTGTCGCTTACACCACTTTGGTTCTGACGCTGCCTCTTTGTTTTTTTGAGAACTCCAAACCTTTCTTCTCCTGAGTCATATACTGTATGACATCCTCCGACATGCTCCATCTTATCCGCTCAGCTCTCAGCTCTTTCCTTTCAGCCTGTCTGGTGTTGTTTTCGAGATGGGTTTTTACCATTCCCTTTTTACAGTGGCCTGAGGCCATTTTACTCTCAAGGTTTCTGCCCACTGGTGTTTTCCCTCTTTGGCTGCTTGACATCCGGACCCAGCGTCCTGCCCTCGTGTCCACGACTGGCTTCGCTATGAGTCACTGGACTTGAATGGGTTTTTATCTTCGACCTCACAAGAGGTGCTGATCAATTTGAGAATTCTGTTTTACCTTTTGTCAAACACCACTTCTTTCTTTTGTGTTGCTTTTCCAGGCACTTTTAAGATTTTACAGCAACCTTAAGGGCAAAACTTCTCTCCTCTCCAGTTCAGTTAGAAGCATTAGTCATATTCATAATGTACAATTTGTTCTATTATTTGTTATTTAACTCTAATATTGTTAATGGGATGTGAAGAAAATGTTGAACTGTGCATGAATACAGCTCCCATGGGTTGCAAGCACATTACACCTCGGTTGGGTCTTTTCCTCGACCATCAGCTATTACTTTGTTATTGTTGTTGCCTGCTTTCAACAGCTGCCGGCAGGAAATCTTCACAGCCGTCATTAGATAACTCACACTGAGACAATTATACACAGGTTCTGAATTGAATAAACCGCTCGCTGCAGTGGGGCAGAACAATGGCTCAGATGCAGAAAGATTAGATGAGGTTAACAGTAAAGTAGGAGTTGCAATGATTGAATTACTGCTATTGTGTCCAAATAAGAGGAAGACGGTTTACAGATAAAACGTGTGAAGAAAGGTAGAGAATCGTGCACGTTCATCCATTTGTCCTTTATCTGTTGATGGCCATGTGGGAGCTGGAGCGAATTCCAGCTGACATTAGCCAAAAGGAGGGTTTCACTCTTGGCAGGTCACCGGTGATTTGCATGGCTGACATACTTACAAACAACCATTCACGCTCACAGGCAATTTAGAATCTCCAATTAAACTATAATGACTTTTGACTGCGGGGGGAAGCCAGAGAACTGAAGGACACCCACGCAGACACAGGAGGAACATGCAAACTCCACACAGCAAGGCCCTGATTGGCCAACAGGTTTGAACCAGGAGCTATTTAAAATAAATTTAAAATCTAATGTGACTAGACCACAGCAATATTATTCTTATTATTCTTATTATATAAACAGGAAATGTAAAGCAATGCCATACAGTTGTAACACGATGGGAAAATCGTATTAGATGCATCAGTTACAGGTCAAGTTTCAGTTTATGCTCTGGAGTCTCGTCTTACCTGTGATTTCATTTATCCAGGTTATGTAAAGCAAAGTCAAAATAAAGCACATCGCTGGACTTTTGTTGTGAAAAGACGGATCCTATGCTGTTGACTCAGTTTTTAAGACCATCTCGAGTATTTCACCTGTTGGGATACGACCTAATTTCCTTAGTAAATGACAAACTAACCGATGCCATGTATTGAAAAGTGCTGCGAGCTTCTTACTATGACGTCTGTAGGAGAAACTTCCAGTCCTCACCATTAGGGCCAGTGGGTGTGTTGAAGAACTCACAGGGATTTTATGGTATAGCAGCATTTGAGAGCCCCAAAAAAAATTGACATCTGATGATGGTGGGTGTAGAAATCTGTGAACAGCAGACGAGTACTGTAATAACACTCTGCCCTTTTCTAAATTTAACATATTCTCGTGTGAGATGAAATCAGATCTGCTGTCCTGGGGGGGGGGGGATTCATGCAGCACCCGTGTCTGTGTCTGACCAGTTGTTCATCCTGATTAGAGGTGGTTGGTCTCTAACAGGCTCCTATCCTGAGAAGTTAGAGCACTAATATAAGACTAAATTATCAACCTGCGCAAGAACGTCTCTGTCCTACTGTGCAACTAGCTTTTACCTGTGTTCTTTTAGAGGTCATATTAATCTTATAGTCCTTTAGTATTTCAGATCTAAAAATGACCTATGATGTAATAATCATCCTTCTGTCATGTTTCAACGTCAACTAACAAACCAGCTTATACTAGGAACCTCTATGTTTGTATGTATGAATCAGAATCAGCTTTATTTCCCATGTACATGTCCACATACTTGGAATTTGACCCTGGTGTAATTGCGCTCAGTGAACTTCCACAGAAAGACAACACAATTAACAACAAACAAGAAACTAGCTAAATAAACAGAACCACTGTGTGCAAATAGAGTTAAACTCTACCAGGCAGTATTTAATTTACCCTTTTTTCGAAAAAACATTCATCCGATCCTTCTTAAACTTGGTAGGAGTGTTGCCAGGCGCCCAAAGAAGTGCAGAGCTTATTTGGACACATAAAACTTTCACTTTGAATGAGATTTTAATGAATAGGTGGACAGCATTCTATAGCACATGACAACTGCACATTCAAAACAATCAGCGGGGTCATGGCTCTTCTCTGTGGACCGACTCCTCAGCAGCTCTTTTCTAACTGCAGCTCGAAAAACTGCTTTTCACTTTTCACAGTAAATACAGTTAGGGAGAAAGTACATGTGATATAAATGAGATAATTATCAATGTAATGAAGAATTTTAAATAAACAAATATGCAAATAACAACTGGTAAAGGGATTTTTATGGTTTTGCTTCGGCTCTCAAAACATTTGGATAAAGTGACTTAAAGTGCACGCTCTTAAAGTGCAAGTCAACCAAAACTATCACAATGTCGACTCTACCTGATGGGTGAGTGCAGGTCTGAATGAGCCTGAGACACCTTTAGCTTAGCAGAACTGACGTACTTTGAGTTATGGGGTGGTTTCGTATATATTAGGTAGAAGAAAAAAAAAAGTTTAATTTCAACCTGCTGTGTTTTTGTCTGTGAGGGGAACTGCTCCCACTCGCCCAAATTTACACCACCAGAGTTATTTTTCTTGGTTAAATACTAAAAAAACATAACTTTGACTTGGGGCACAATATTTATATCAAATAAAATTGAAGCCATGATCTTTCCAAAATGCTTTCGTTGCCCAAACCTTCCCACATGGGGCTTGGTACGTCCACTATCTATTCTGACCACCAACATCCAACTGGTAGAGACTGTCCTCTTTTATAAATAACTGCCTGTAGTTATGTTTTATTGTCAGGTGACCTCTAGCAGCAGTTGTGTTTGTGACAGAATCAAAAGATCTATTGGGGTAATATTGAGCCACAGTTTCTGCATTAGGAGGAGTTTTTTTTTGATGATGAATAGATGTATGACGCCTGGGAACGGCAACCACAGCCAGTGTGGCCCAAGCATGAGTCAATGAAACACAGGACAGATGTTCATTTACCATCTGAAACCAATACGTTGTCTCTTTTGTCCATCACCTCTCCACAAGCATAACCACGTAATTATCATCGTAACCATGACAAACATCCTGGATTCGTATGGAAATACTTATTTCAATAAAAAACACACTTTTCCTAATTCTACCAGTAACCAAACCATGACTATTCCTCGGTGATGAAGGTCTAGTCCACCGCTGTCTGTACACGCCATGCTCCAATTAGTCATAATGGTTCAGACGGGACTCACACACAGTACAAATGCATAATTATTTCCTTAAATAAAGAAATATTGAAAATTTACATAAACCTGACTGCAGTTAAATTTCCTGCAAAGCTTAAAGTACGTGGCAAAACACATTCAGCAAATAAGAATACATTTAAGGAGACAGGGCTGAAATGAAGCATGATTTCACCAGGCTGATCTGACTGACACTGAGAGTGACACAGTCACATATTTCACTGGGCATTAGATTTTATGAGGACAGTATTTTTGGCCACTGCTGCGCTTGGAATTAACTTTCCGGGGAACCAAATTCAGATTGGGTTCAGAGGAAAGAGCAGCAGATTGGGATGGGACCTTGCAGTGGTGGATCAGGGTTATTTAAGGGAAGGGATTTGAAAGCAATAAGAAACTGTTTTCTGACTTTGTTTGGAGGTGGATGATATTCTTAAAGCCGGAAGAAGAATCATCCAGGGACAAAGAAAAGGTGATTGGTGGAGGAGGTGAGGTTTAAAAAGAAAAGTTTCATTCATTCATTCAAAGGTTCATTTTAAAATGAGCGTTGTCTAAGTTTCATGATTCCTGAACTAAGCAAAAGTGTTATTTAATTGATATAATTAAGCAAAGCTCAATGACCGTACATTTTTTTCCCCCCCAGATTCCTTTGCTCGTCTCTGCAAGAAGTGAAAATGAAAATACAGATACAGTTTGTAGTCTGAGATTAAGAAATACAAGCTGTTTGGAAAGGTAATAGATAAAGTTATTATATTTTAAAACAAATGGTTTAAATGTAAAGTCGCTTAAACAGTGAAAACCAATAAAAAAGCATTAAACAAAAGAAGAAATTCAGGGAAAGAGGCTGCAGAGCCTTATGGGGGAAAAAGAAACGAGTGAATGTCTCCAGTTAGGTGCAAAACTGAAAATCTGAAAACACAAAACACTCGAGAGACAAACTTATTGGGTTAGAAAAGAGAAAATTGGTGAGGACACTGGAATTATACCACATTCACGACCTTCGCACTGCACACTAATAGAAATGAAGAAAGATATGCATGTTTGTGACGTGATTTAATTGGTTAGTCATGTGAGCATAACTTTTTTTAAATTTAATTTGAATGTCATAGGCCGTCGTCCTCCTACGGGCTGTGATGTGGTGCATCATGGTCTCTCGCCCATTTGTTTCCTCTTGAATAATTAAAGATAAGAACAAAGTTATTAACAACACTTTCTCACAAAGTCTTATTTGTGACATAGCGCTGTTCCTTTTAGGTCCATTGACTTAATTAAAAGATGGACATGACATTTTTCCAAAAGTGAAACAAAATTTTCTGCTGAATAGATCGTACAAGTCAAAGTCCATATTAATTTTTTCTCGAAGACGGTTTCTGTCATTTTAGGTATTTCTCATCACTCGGATATATGTTCAACTGTTGATGTTTCTGATAAGTTTGGTTTAATAACATATTGTAACGTTATAATTGACGGATGACACTAACTTGCTGTTGGTCTGAAGTGTGTATCACCAAAACCTTCATACTTTGACTCCACAACACTGTCACTACTGTGAAGACTCTGCAAAAGCCATATTCAGGATATTTAGGCTTAATTTTTGTGGAGACATGTTGTTTTTACACTCTGTTGTTTTAATACTTTTAAGATTGCGGTGAATATTTTATTTCCTGAACAAGTTCGTTTTTCTTAGTCTAAATTAAAACTGAAGCCTTCTTCTTGTCTGTGTCTAAAAGGGAGCAGTCATTTCTGTCTTTGTTCACCCGTGTATTGTGATTCGATTCCTTTTACAGCAGTCCTTACACATCTTCAGCACACAGTGTGTCTTCACATCTTTAATGAACTTCCCACACAACCGTACTCTTTTGGGTTTTTTTGCCTGTCCTCCCCACAATGGCTAATGACTTCACCCAGCTGTGCATATTATGGGTCCATCCAGGGAACATTCAACGATCTGATGATTTGAACTCAGATTAATTTTTTTTAACTTACCTCTCCGGGTTTTTATCATTCACTCATGTTGATCACGTTGTAGCTCCTGCCCTGACAGATGATCCTGCTGCTCCGATCATTAACTCGGGGAAATTGTAAACTGTGCGATCGTCAGGGCATCAGATCACTGTGAGGCGACTCATTAAGACTTGTTTCCGTTCCGATGAGAAACCAGGAGTTTCTACACACTTGAAGGGTCCCTTATATACATATATTTAGATTATGAGATACACAGATTAGCAGTTGGTGATAGCTTGCTCTGTACTCAATGTTTCATGCTCTTTGCTCAGACCCCATTTTCAGCCTTATCTGTCTTGAGCAGTTCCCAAAAAATTGTGTAGCCAAGTAGTTTTCAAGACTGATTAAAGTTCTGCTGCATTCTCACCAGATGAGGAAATGCATATAAATGAATCCGCTTCTCCGAGACCCATTAACAAGCTGCACTTCTCTAAAGTGTAACCACATCAGTGAGCACTGCAGTCGAGTGAAAATAGACTGTATGTCTATGGACTGTATATAAAGATGGACCATGTGTGTTCACTTCCTGCCACTGCACACAAATGAAACTAACACTTGAACATACATTGAACTACTTGAAATGACAGAAATCATATTTGAGACTTTGCCAGTGTCCCATCTGCTAACGTGGAGGAGGCAGGGTTTATGACCTATACTGCAGCCAGCCACCAGGTGGCGATCAGGATGGCTTCTCGTTTTGGGATCAGTCATGTCAATTATCTCTGTGTCTGCCCAGTGATAATGGGAACAACAGTCTCACTGATAATACCTTTTTTCTCCCTGCATCATTAGAGCAACAGGAAATAATGGCTCCGGTGCTTTGTAACAATCCCTGGTCAGTGCAGCCACTGAACAAACTTTGTGGATGAGAACGCTGCGTGGGCCAAAGTCTGTGAAGAAGACAAAACTTTTTACTGTTTCATTTCATTTGTGTTTTCCGTTTGTAGTTAGTTGTTAGCTATAGCTTAACTGGTGTGATTGTGACCAAACTACAAAAGTGCAAAAGCTATTCGTTGTGTCTGGGAAATGAAGAAAGGTTTTAATTGTTGTCAGACATCGACTGTGGGAAATGTTTCCCAGAACATGTTTTCTGTAGTTTGCCTATCACATATGAAGAATGTAGCAGGGGATTGTCTGGGTTCAGATCATGTAAAACAACAGGAGAGAGTCTGGAACATTCAGGTGAAGGGTGGACAGCTTTTTGTTTACAGCACATCAACATTGGCATCAGGCCTGATCACCAAAAAGCTCTAAGATCTCATTGTCTTTCCAAGTTGACGTCTTCGTCTGCGTCGTGTTGGTGTGTTTTCACAAGGGCTCTCGCAGGGAAAGTTCTGGAAAATGTCTCGAGCAACTGACTCGGACCTTTGTGTTCTCACATCCAGAACCTTGTGCACAGTGCATGTCTGACAGCAGGGAGATACTTGAACCAAATGCCAATGGGGCGTTTGGTTTCATGCTCGTCACCTCTAAAATGTGGAGGTTGCCTTCGTGATCCCCATGACAGCGAAACCACCATTATCAGGGTTATTAATTATCGTCACATAAATGCATTCTTCAGTAAGTGCTCGGCGTTAGCTCTGCTTGACCTGAGGCCACTCTTGGATGCCATAAATCACGTTGTTGTAATTGATAGACCGGGGAATAAAGTTTGTACTTCAAGGGCTGATTCTCGCTCTACCCATCAAACAGAAAATCTTCCCCGTCGATGATTATGCGTCTTCAGGCTCTGTTCTGAGGCCAAAACTGTTTTATTTAACCTTTGGCTCGTGGTGTTTGTCAGCAAAGCATTTCCTTTAATTGCTATGCCAGCAGAACTCAGTGCCAACTTGCAGCTGTAAGTTTCTCGCAGTAAATGACTGTCTGACTGATGACAAGAGATAATCAACAATCCTGTTATTTGCTCCTGGAAAAATCTAACTGCCATTTAATAAATATTGTATTCATAAATAAAAAATGATATTGCAGGATTCTGTAATAAATGCAGCAATGATACAAATCTGCTCCAGACACAGATTTACCATCGTAGACACAGTGTTGACTCTGGGTTTATCTTTAAAAAGCCGTATGTATTTTTAAGCACTGTTTTACATCATCTCCCTTCAACTGTTATAAAGCTCTGTTTTCACAGTCTCAGTAATAATCTGCTTTATGGTTTCAGACTGTGCAGAGATCAGCCACGATGTTTATACTGATGATACCTAACGGTGGAGTAGTGTGAAGCGTATTGTAGTTCAGATTATTACATATTGAATGTTATTTTCAAATCCACATCTATATGGCTGCTCTCCTACTATAAATATCACTACTAGTATTAAACTAGTATTAAAATCACTCTTATCTTTATTACTATTATTATTTGTATAACTAATATGGAGGATACAGCCACCGGGTTTTATAATAGACATGTTACTGCTGCTGATAGTAGCTACCACCCAAATGCATTTGAGAATCAGCCTTCATTACAAAGAATGATAACATTTACTTTATATATTTAGAAGAAAACACACATAATCAATGTTTATGTTGATATATATGTACACTATAAATGTATATATATATATTATGTATCATATGTTAAAATACTTGGTGTATATTATACAGAGCAGTACAGTACAAATATGAATTAAATGTAAACCTTACCGTCACTATGCCTGTCTGCACATATGCAGGTTGCGACAATGGTGGCAGATGAACACTTGAAATACAAGGGAATGTTTTTCTATCAGAACTTCTGAAGACACTCAGAGACGAGGGCTTCTCATCCTAACACAGTTACTGTGGATTTTGCTGATTGAAACAACTGCTGGCAGATTCTTTTTTTCAGGTGTTGTTAGCCGGATGATTAACATCAACTCCCAGAGTCAGTTTAAAATTCCATCTCCTAGTGATTTTTTTTAAATAATTCACACACTGTTATGTTTTATGAGGACCCTGCAGAAGAGTCTTGCATTTGCATATTGGACTGAAAGGTAGATGAGATTTTCAGATTGTATTGATATGTCTTTTACTTAAGAAAGTGATGAGGAGGTTTAGTGCTATAACTGAGTCATCTCTGGTGACCGGTCTTCCCTTCCCTCTGTATAGTTTTTATTCTTCTACTGTTTTGTGTTATTTCCTGTTTCCATCTTAATATTTGTTTTGTACAGCACCTTGTAACTTTGGTTTTTTAAAGGTGCTTTATAAATAAAAATGTACTTGATGTAACCGAATCAGGGCAGAGGCAGGAAGTCTGATCACAAACTGTCAGAACTTCAAAATAAAGTCACGGATCAAGTAGGTTTACAGACATGCAGCTAGATAATCTGACTCAGTGAAATGGGTTGATTTGATGGGGCTTGGGAGGAAGAGTGGGTCGTCCCCTGAGGTTGATGGTTTGATCCCCGGCTCCTACAGTCTCCATGTTAAAGTGTCCTAGGGCAAGACACTGAAGCCCAATGCAAATGGGATTTATGAGCAATATAGAAGCAGCATATATATATATATATATATATAAGTATGGATGAAGACGGGGATGAATGTGAATGTGATGTTTCACTGACAGATCACCCTGTGGAAAGTACATGTATCTGTAGCATGTCTTTCTGGTGCTGCTGCCGTTTTAGATGCTGCCACTGATACAGTTGTGCTTCTATTATTACAGAGCCTGAGATGCTACAATTGCAATGCACTAAAATAAAGAAAGAAATGGCAGAAACATAAAAATAATCACTGTGATGATGCTGCCGCAGACAGAAAATGAAAACTAACAATGTGTTTTGGTATCTTTTGAACTTTTTTTGCCCTAAAATACAGAAGCTCACACATCAGATCAATAGTCTACAACGAGGGATCAAGGTGTCGGGATTCTGCCACCGAGCCCCGAAGTGCTCCCGTCTCCCTGGCATGTCAAAAGCTAAATCATTATATTCACTTCACCTGTATCAAGTCCCCCCACCCTGCTCCTCAAGAGCTACACTAGTCTGCCGCTTTCACTATGATGCCCCGAGGCTGTGCTGATGCGGTGAAATGTGCTGTGAAAATGCTTCGGAGAATCCCCACAACTCTCCCGATCAATAGGATTTTTTCTTTCGCCCTTAGAAGTTGACACTGTGGGGAGTTAACTCAGGTGAATTTCATTATAATGACAAGTAGCAGAGCGGCAAGGATATTAGCTCTAACCTTTACTTTTATCTACCCATCATTTTGAAAGGAAGGGTCTGTCCCGAGATGATCTGCATCCGGAGGATTCGCCGGATAAAGATCGTGTTTGTTCTCGGATTAAAGTGAAAGCTGAAATAGAGATGTAGGACAATATAAGGTGACCCAGACAGACTGGCACAGACGACCTGGACGGGGGGGACACTGACGTCTATCCTCTTATTACCTGGGGAAAGGGGAAAGTCACACAGTTTATTCAAATGTCTGAGTCCAGCATTTGAGCTTTAATTGTAAGGTTTTTCCAGGGTATTTTAAATGAGAACGAGTAATCGAGGGTATCGGCTGCCAATTCACTCTTGAATTGTAATGTGTTTTGCTCACAGCTCCTCGACAGGCATGAGTGAATTTAACCTTTTCTCTCGCCGCTAATTCTCCTAGAATATCAAGGAGAATTGATTGGGGGGAAATTGTCAAGTCACTCAAGCTTTTCTTTGCAGCTATGTCGTGGGGACAAGACACTTCCAACCTGATTTGATACCACTGACCCCTAGAAACTTATACTGGGATCATATACACACTGAACCCACATATATGTCTTAGTTTAAGAGTCAATTGAGTTATTTAATCAATTTTATACATTTAAAAAGAATAAGGGAGAGCTAAAGGAAAGTGATTTACAAAAGTGCTTTGACAGCAAAGCAAGAAAAGTCAAATTCAGGTATTAAATGAATAAATGTAGGACTGTGTCACATGAAAACTTCAACACACGTAAAAACAGTAATATGACGATAAATGTAAATGAACATGTAAAAGAAAAGTTGAAAAGAAAACAATACAAACGGTAAAAACACAACATCACATGAAAGCAATACCATAAAAATGGGTTTTAAGAAGTGATTTAATGACTTCAAATAAATGAACACACACAATGTCTTTTAACAGTGGCAACCCTGTTGACCACCGCTATGGGAAATGCCCACAAGGAAACTTAAAGCTATTGGCTGTTGTCAGAAAAATAATATCATTATCTCGTATATTCTCCTATACAAAACTGAGGAGAATTCTAAATTCATTTCATGGTGGCGTCCGGTCTCCTGGTGAAGATGCAGACCCAGACATGGGATGTGCCCCAGCCGGCGGACCTGAGTTGATGTCACCCCCCCCCGTCCGTCTCTGCCCTGGTTTCCTGTCTCTCTCATAAACTGCACACTGTCAGATTCACACGTGCTGAAAAAGAAAATGAAAGAGCTTATTTGAAAAAAGATTGTCTGTCACCTTCAGATGTTATCAGCAAGACAAATATAGCATAATGCAACTTTTCCATAAACTGTATCTGCACTGTGATCAAGGTTTTTACCACATTTTACAACCTCAGTAATACACAGAGTGCCCCTTGATCTTTTCTAAAAGGTTTGTGTTGCACTGGATAAACACACAGTGGCTCTCCAGCTACGTGTGTATTAAACAAGCGCCCGATGCATCTGATGTGATGACAACCTACTTACCGTTCAACAAGTTGGCCATCTGCTAATTTGAACTGCATCAGACTCAGAGTCAGAAAACATCACATAATAAACGAAGCTATTGGAATCCAAGGGCTCTCCTGTAAGTAATCACAAAGCATCCGACACCTCTGGAGCGACGCGCTGACGCTGCAGTGAGATCAGTTCAAACCTGCGGAGACGGAACACGTCAGTCGACAGAAAACAGATCCTGGTATCATTTGAAAAAGTGTTCGCTGACACTGATGCTCTGGAAGATCTGAAATCACCTCTCATCACGTCTCAGTAATTTCTCCTTTGTTAGAGCGATCTGGATTTGTATTGAATAAGCTCCGTCTGCATTTACAATTACCCGGTAATCCTTGTGAATGTATCACCCCCACACCTCTACATCATCCTAGCGGCTTTTCTCGAGAGCGCAGGGCTACATCAAGATGATAGAAGAGGTGGCTCTCACATTCTGATTTGGACCTTATCTCCACAAGACGACGTACAACTTTCTAAAGTGAAAGTAAAGTGGATTAAAAAGAGACAATGGAACTTTATCAATCTGCCTGTGACACGGAGCTTCTGCTGAGCTCAAGATATCAAGTCCATGAAAGTCATAGCAGCAATGACAACAATGGGAAAAGTACAAAGAAACACAAGAAGAGCAGGGAGAGAAATTATATACCAGTCGTAAGCTTTTCAACATTAGAACTGCTCTTTTTATCTTTTACCACCATTTTCACAATATGTTTCTATTAATTAATTATTCATTATGATAAACAACAACAAAAATATCCGCAGGTGACCCCTTGTGATGTCATCAAGGTTGAAAGGGGGTGAAGAGTGTCTGGGTTAGGGTGGAAACCACCACCAGGGTCTGGACGCTGGTGGTGGTTGATGGGCGGGGGAGACGGTGACGATCTGAATGCTGGGGATCTGAGTGAGATGAGGAGGAGGAGGAGGGACGAAGCTAATTCCAATTTTGGCAGCAACAACATGATTGGCTGATTGAGATCGTTGCAGAATCTGATTGGATTAGCAAAAACAACCGCAGTCAGCTGATTGGAAAAGGGACATAGATGTCTTCCTGATCTTACGCTAACTTTACTTCATCTCAGGTAGAGTTTTAAAAACTTTCTAGAGACAACAGATGAAAATAAACAGCTAACTCTGGCTCATATAAAACATTTTGTCTAATCAATGAGAACTGTCCCTATCAAATAAAAATAAATAGATAAATATATTTAACAGATGATTGCATGTTTTCTTATGTTTATTAAATGTACACTGTAATATATCCAGTTCATGTATGTTTGTTTGTTTTTCCCCCTTAATTCAACTAATTGAGACTCAGATTCACAACAACTACACTGAAACTATTCCTTAAATTTCCATAATTATATGATTTAATATGAATTTTAAAATGAAGACAATTTAATCAAAGATGAGCTTTAACATCAGGCAGCACAACAACATGAGCGACAAGTGATTTACGTGTTAACTTGACCAACTCAGGCAGGATTTCACATCTGCTGCATTAATTGCAGCCGTTGTCACACACTGACCTAGAAATCATCTTGAATCCACCCAGGACCACTTCTGAGCTATTATACTTCCCAAGGTGTTGCTGGTTAATTCAGCTTTCTCCAAACATCCAGCACAACACCTTTCAAGACGAGCCGCCGGTGCCAGCTGGCCTCGTATCCACACGGTCCCTGAAGGGCTGCACGCCGTGTTGAGACAGGTGAGGGACCGTATCTGTTGTTTGTGGTTCAGTCACTACAGTGAAAACACAACAACCGCCTCAAATTAACTTCGACCAGTCTGCCTCCCAATGCAGCTCACTAATAACAGCCAGGGATGCGCATCATTAATTCATGAGTGGGGGTGGCAGCAGAGATGTGTTGATGCCTCAGAGGAGGGTAATTAAACAGATAGAGTTGTCTCCATGCAGTAAAGTACCCCTGCACCGCGGCGCCCCGAGAGACGAGATGTCAGCTGATGCTCGTGAGAACCGTATAATTTAATAGAACCCAGAATCTCCCGTGTACGTCGACTGCAGTCTGAGCTTCAAAGAGCACAGGAGACGGAGGAGTGGGGAAGATAATGGCAGAGGTGTAAAGTAACTACGTACATTCACTCCACTGTTACACCAAACTGCAGTTATAGTAACTTCTGACCCCTTTTGTTTAACTATTCCCATGTTTGGAGACTTTATACTTTAGAAAGAGCAGCTACAACTATTTAAACACTTTAAACTATGATGACATGGGACCATCGGCTGTTTACAAAGATGGTCGACCTGACCACTCCCCATAAGTCGAGCCAAACCATATTGATTGCCACCTGACGGCTGGCTACAGTTTTGGTCACAAATCGCACCTCCTCCATATCAGTAAATGGGACGTGATCAAATTAAAGGTGAAGCAAACATTAAATAAATGATCCTCAAAGATGGTTTCTTATATTCTATGTAATTCTCATCACACTGAGGTACGTTCCAGTATTTCATTTGATATTTGAGAATTTGATTTGATATAAAAAGCAGATTAACCATCATGACTGACAGCTGATGTGTGACCTTGCTGCATCCATCTTTATCTACAGTCCGTGCATGGGACACACAAGCACAGGAATGTGTTGGTAACATACACAATGCAGTATTCTTCACAAGAAATAATTTTAAATTAATACTCTAACCTCGGATGGATAAACCGCTTTACTGTTATTCTCTCACACACGTAGTCCGGGGCTCCAGCCCTGCAATGAAGACACGTTAAAGCTTAAAGTATTCAGCCTTTGCTTGACTGCATGAGAGACATGTTTAATTCAAACTGGACTGTTTTGCTTTTCGTGAATAAAAGGACAATGCAAGGTCAAACAGAATCATATGAGCACTCACTCACTCGGCAAAATAAGTGTGTTTAAATTCACTCCTGCTGCACAATTCACTTTCAGTCCATTTATACTTTTGGAAAGTTTCAAACAACCAATGCTTTTTGACACAATTCTATTAAAAACAGTATTCAACAACTGTACAAAAGAATGGGAAAAACTTTCAGTAGCTATTATTTATGGTTAGGACAAATAATACTGTATGAAATTTAGGCATCTATACCCTGGAACACTTGAGGAACTTTTGCAGTAATGGTTAGAAAAGGGTAAGGACATCAATTTCAAAGCTGTGACGGGACACAAACCCTCCTCTGATGCATGAAAATAAGGAACAGTACGTGCCCATCCACCTCCCTGACCTCCACAACCTTATTTTCCACGATGCAACATAAACGACGCACTAGATACTGGGCCGGGCTAATTACATTGCTCCCACTTAACCACAGAGAAGACCACAGTGAGAGCAATAGGTACTTTACGGTACACAATAAAGCTCAATTTATGTGCAATAAAGGGTCAAATGATTACAGGCAGAGGGCATCTAGATGATGAGACTCCTAAATAATTTAAAGGCAGCCGAGAACCAGGCCAGAGCACATGCAAGGTAATACGAGGATATCAGTTGTGTCTAAGCTGAGGTTTCTCAAGGCTGCAGACATTTTTCCAGCAGCTTCCTTCGCTGTGAAGCTTTGATTCCACCCAAATTGTACAGCTACTGATTTTAATATCTGGTGCCTGTCACCTGGTTAAAGGTGAATTAAATAGTGAGCTGATGAAGCAATGGGCGCGAATAAAAACCTGCAGACTCACTCACCTGCCACTGTTAACAAGCTCATCAAGAGCAGGCCCCCCCGATTTTCACCACAAGCTCAAAAACATCTCCGTCGGATTACTGGTGTAATGTGTTTGAAGGGAGACGGCTGTCAGGGGGTGGGGGTAACTCTGCAGAGGATCAGTGGTCATGTGGGTCAAGCACACTGCGGCTCCGGAGGGTCAGCACCCCTCCATCCGCATAGTGGTGAGTAGATGATGAGTGAATTTTCATTTTGGGGTGAACCATCTCTTCAAGAGCTGCTAATAAGTTGAGCTGAAAGATAATCGACTGGGTCAAACCACTGGTACGGAACATGTTAAGAGTCTCTGCTCTTCTGTAGATTGATTCTCGCAGAGGCAGCCTGGAAAAAAAACTGCGTCGCCCATTGAAGCTGGAAAGAAAAGGGAGTGCAGTGGTGCATTGATGAATTAGATGTGCCACAAAGCATTATTTTTCTCTGATGTGTTTCAATAGGTTAAGTGGCACTTTGTCATTGCTGTCTGAGAGAAATTCACGGAGAAGTATTTCCTCACCACAACTCCAAACTTAATGGAGAATAAACTTAACTGAAGGTCATGAGGTTTTGACATTCTCCGTCAGAGGAATGATTAACATCTTACGTAATTAACTAAATGACATTTTGTTTTACCTTTTACCTGTAGATTACTCTATAAAATCAGATAGTGGACGTGTCCTTGTACAAGTGACTCAAAAAAAAAAGTTATGTATTATGTAATGAAAGATTCAGCTCATACACTTGTAACCTTAAAAAACATATTCGGATCAGTTAACCTTTATTGTCCTCAGATGTAAGAGAAGCAAGAAATGGAAGTGATTACCTAAATGACAAAATAGTTAATAAATACATTATAGAAAATGAAAAATGGAGGAATGCAAGGGTTAGTGTTTTCTGTATATATATATATCTCTTTAAAAAATATGAATGCAAGATGGTAAAATGCAAAAAAAAACATAGAGGGAAGCGATGGAGGATCCTCTGTAGGGACAAATTCAACAGTGTCCCTGGGAGATACTCATTTTGTCAAAAACAAATGAGTTTTTATATAGTGAGACAAAATGTAAGGGTGAAGAGATTGTGTTGATGGATGTGTGTAGTGAATCATCACTGTTTCATGAACAGTGAACCTTTCCTGAACCTTTATCGTGTGATCTCGTTGCCTAAAACCCTGAATAACGTAAAGCAGACTTGCTAAAATAAGCTCTTCAATATAGGAAATCCAGGGGTCCAGGTATTAGTAGAGAGTCTTTCAGGGATCAGTCCGGGGAGAACTGAGTCGGGTTTCAGTGGATCAGAACAGACATAATCAGACAGGAATCTAGGAAGTAGTGAGGCTGAGCAAGACAGGAGGCAGAGGGGGAGTGGAGGTTCCTGAGGTAAAGGAAAAACAAAAGCAGGATTAGAGTTCAGGCCGAGCAACAAAAAAGCCAAGATTCTCAAATTCACTGGGTGTAGCAGAGGTTGGTTCAGGCGAGAAAACCCACGACTTTGTGGCAGAGTAGCAGAGTTCGATTTGCTTCCTTATAAACTGCTGGCAGGTGAATAAGGTGATTGTCTCATGAGGTTCGGGAGCTGGGGAGGAGATTGGTGGGAGGAGACTGAACTACTGGTCACGCCCACGCAGCAGCAAACACTAAAACACAAGGAGAGGACAAGTCTTTTGCTGAGGAGGTGGTGATCTGCAGGTTTTCGTTTCTTTATCCAGATAAGATGCTGCTTTCTGGTTCATACCAGGTGTAAATGTCGTAAAAATGTTTTTAATTGTTAAATAGCAGGTAAACGAGCTGCAGGAGAGTCGTCTGTAATTACCACCTTTGCAGATCTCCGTTGCAGCACCGTCTAATCTTCCTTCCGTCCACCTCTGAAACTTTTTAAATGGACTGATCTGTGGAACTGTGCGGTGATAACTACCGGCGAGTCACACTCCAACAGCCCAGACTAATTCCTGGAGGAGACGATAGGGGCTGGTACAGAGAGCGCGGCAAAACCCGATTACCTGGCATTAATGGGCTTTTAATTTAAGTCTGGGCTTATTAGATGTCAAACACAAAAGGGCTGAATGGATTTTAGCGATGAGTTGAGTTAACCTGCTGTCAGACGAGCATGACACCTGCTCCATTGCTATTCCCGGCCACGGAGGTACCACAGATTATATGAGAACCTGCACTCTCACGATCAAAGAGAAACAAAAAGCCCAGACTCGCACAAAAAGTGAATCTTTTTAGATCCCAGAATGAAAGCGAATGGGAACCTGTGCTGCGTGACACACGTGGCCTCACCACTTTGAAGTCCTTGTTATATATATATATATTTATATATATATTAGAGATCAAGGTTGTGGTCAGTTCATAGCTCTTCAACGAGGGCGCCTGTTCAAGCCCCATATTCTCTTCTGCAGCTCTGAGTCACAAACACACTTTGAACTCCATTTGACGCCAGAGCGATGCATATTTTAGGTGCATTGTACTCAACAATGTCATGGCAGCTTGACAATGAGTATAGAGAATAAAAGATGGCTGAGAAAGAGCATGTTTGATGACAGTCACAGAGGAGTAAAAAGCATGTGTGTGTGTGTGTGTGTGTGTGTGTGTGTGTGTGTGTGTGTGTGTGTGTGTGTGTGTGTGTGTGTGTGTGTGTGTGTGTGTGTCTGTGTGTGAGGGAGGCATAGAAATGAAGTATGAAACAGAATAAGTCATGCGCACAGGTTCTGTCTGCCGGGTTTCGCTCCTCGCAAATGCTCGTGTACAGCGTTTGTCTGCGCTGACGTGTTAATAAAATCATAATGTTCGTAAACAGAAATCATCAGTGACAAATTGTGATGACAGTACCTCAGTGTAATGGAGGTGAATTTACATCTTATTGGGTGAGCAGTGGTATAAAGTATGTAAAGACCTGTCAACGGTTTTTCTGAGCCAGAATATAAAACGATTTTATCAGACAAAGTCTTAATGTTAGTGTTGTAATACACACAAACCAGTGAGTGTCAGTTATTTCTTCTGTTTTTGTGTTGTATCCTGGTTTTGTAATATGCTGCTTTAAAGCAACACTACGTAACTTTTACTGAGCAACAGCGCCCTCTGCAGGCACACAATTCTGTTGGGCTCCGTGTCCGAGCCAATTAAGTTTTCATAGGACAAAAAAACAAAGTCTATCAGTGTGTTGAGTGGAGGTCTGAGTGTGTACAGTCCCACCCACTGAACTGAAACACAACTAAACCCTGGATTTTACCCACAATCCTCTGCTTCCTGAATCAGAAGAGTTGCAGTTTCATATCTTACAAGTTTCCAGCCTTAATATTATAGATATATTAATATATATATATATTGTGGCAATTTAAACTTTGAATATCATTTAATTATGCAGTTGTCAAAGGTGTTCGTACCTGCTCACCAAAAGGTGCAGGAACATATTTTTGAAGCTGCTATTTTGAGGTTCAAATATTTTAGTGTTGCTTTAAGAAACCAAAATTCCAGAAGTGTTTTAGGCTCCAGTGTCAAAAGCTAAGATCAATGACACCAGGACTGTTCCCTGGATCATTATTCAAGTGAATGGCTTTTAAAATCAGAGCGGAATCTGGATTGAAAGCTACCAAGTATGTCATTCATCTGCAAGAAATTATGGGATAGGGTGCAAAGATACCATGAGCAGTGACTTTCTGGTTTGTTCTACCACCTGGATCATTTACAGCACGTCATGCCCCTGCTCTCTTTCCCTGCATCAATTGTCTATATGTTTCCATCAGATAAATGCACTTGGGCCCCAACGGAATTACTTGAAATTACCTTCTCAACAATATGATTGTGAAGGTAGATGATTAGATGTTGGAACTGAAGCATCCAGTTTTTCTTTTCCAGGAAAGCTCTGACAATGGCAGCTTTCAGCGATGCTGGAAATATGTTTAATCATGTGTAGCACAAGATTATTCTGGACAGCACAAGATGATTCTGCGTTCCAATGAAAAACCATAACAACATCCTCAACTTGCTGAATACAAACCTGATTCATACTCGTAATATGTAATTTTCAGTCTTTTTTTGATGGACTTTTCCTTTTTCTGTTTAGTTTTTTGCTCTGATAGCGTTGTGGCACATTGCACTTCAAAATAAAAGCAATTTGACCATCTAACCTTTGCTGAAAGCGTCTTTGCTGTTGCTCCAGCCCCTACATTGATCAGACAGTAAAATGTGTGGAGGGGAAAACATGAATTATTTGATTGTTTTTTTCACACTACAATAAGAAATTGGCTTTACATCCCTGTGAGGCTTGAACATGTGTACATTCGCCTGAAGTATGGACATAAGTAGCTCAAGTTATCTTCTGTTTCATGTCTTACTTCACTGGTCAAATAAAACAAGTAAAGACCAAAAACAAAATATGTTCTCTGTTTGCCTCTGCATCAGTCTACTGTACATTTGATTCAGTTATTTTTCTATATGACCAACTGTTCACATACAGTGGCCTGAGAACTAACTAGTACAAGTATTGTCTCGGGGCAGTTTTAAATCTTTACCTCGGGGCTAAATTATCTTTACTCTCCATCTGAAATTTCACCTCTAATTCATATTGACAATCAGCTGCCAGACTTAAAGTCAATTGCTTGCTTTCACTTTCCAAATCTAATGGAGAATGATATGATACTAAAGAGCCTGGAACTCATTTCACGATACGTGCCCAGACTGTTGCGATGGGAAAAGCTCCCGACTACATTTCTCCAACAGTTTTCATGTGTTTGCAACTTCATTTAAAATATCAGATGTGTCGGTGAGGACTCTCCAGCCTCGTTGGCTTCTTGAACCCTGTTGAAACACATCACATGAATTCTAATACGCAGCGTCAAGTCCCTGAAAAGATTTATTTAATGATGAACTTTCATTTTTTAAGACGCTTGGCTCCCTCCTCTCTCTTGTGTACTAATCTGTCCCTCTTTTTTTTTTCTCAGCTCATTCCCTTTGTCCATTTTTTTTTCATATGTAATATTTCTCCTTAAGTATTGATGGCAAGACTGTGAAAATCAATAACATCTCTGGTCCTGAATGGGAATTTTCCAGAGCGGCTGTCTCTTCAAAGTTGATCCTGGGGTCACAGAGCTGATCTGAACATGCACATTCAAAATGTAAATATATATATTTTTTATTTTGTCACTTGATCTCGATGTGGCGACGAATCAGGCGGAACGTCAAGGAGGCTTAATGGGGAATCAGAGGTTCTGATCATGGGAGCAGGGGCCATAACTCATTCTATTGACCTATATAGAGTCTCTGAAGTCCCAGCGCTGCCGGGGAATAACGCGCTGTCAGATGAAAAAAAAGCCCACAACCAAAGCTCTCTGTGATGCGGAGAAATGAATCATTCATCCACCTTTCACGATGCAATGACCACTGTTACTGAGAAACAGCTCATTTTAAATTGATGGGGGTGAATGTTCTCGCTGAAAAAAACCTACAGTAAATGTTGAAAAATTCCAAAACTCCAACAGTCGGTCATTATCAGTTCCCATGTTGGCTGTGCACAGAGAACCAGGCACAACGCTCTCTGATTGTTTTTTATCTTGAAAGTCAGTAAGCATCCAGCTGCATGTACTAGACACTGCTTATAAAAAGTATTCACTGGTTATTATTTAACTACATTAAATCAAAGTAGATAACTCGTGATGTTTTAGTGACTACGACAAACATTCATCATTTAATAGGACGCAGACATTAATATAACATGTTTGAGTGTTCACCATTCATCATTTAACAGTACACACCCAAAACACCAGTAGTGCAATCAGTGGTTCACACTAGAGAGTGGCTTCCTCCATTTTTCTACCCACCCAGCTCTGCAGCTTTATCCTGATGTTGGTAAACCGCATGAAATCAGGAAATAAAGTTAAACACAGCTGAAGTTGACATGAAACATTTCTTCTCTCATGTTATAATCCACTTTGTGGTTGCAGCGAGTCCTTTAAAGTTTTACTACTTCCTGTCGTACTCTGGTTGGACCGCCGTTGTGATTGTCTTTCCCGCCCGAATGTGTTTGACCTGTGCCCAATTGTTCTTTGTGAATTTAATCTCTGTGCTCCCATGTTTCCCTTGTTGGATCGTCTGTTTTTTAATTTCTATTTTACACTTCACGCCTTTATACGTGTTCTAAAAACATCTTGGTTTTGACCAAACAAATATCAATATGTGTTTTTCCTTTATATTACAATAAACTCAGTCAGGAAACACTGAACTCTCACACTTTTACATATTTTATGGTTAAAAAAAACATGTCACAGAAAAACCAAACTGCTTATTTAACTGACATTGGGGGGCAAAGGCTTGTAGAGGAGCACGGAGAAGATACAATTACAAACCTTTTAACAGCACTATTGTGTTTTAAGTCTTGTTCCCTGCTGCGTTGTGTGCTTGTGCTCTGGGCAAAATATCACTTTTTTAAACCATTATTCATTCATAAACTACAGTTTGTTCCATCGCTTTGACATTTAAACACAGATAACTGAAGATCCCCAAAACGCAATTTGACGTCGCTCCTGCATCATTAATCCTCTTCAAGATACGAGAACTGTGAAGTCACTTATAACCGGAAGTTTTGTCTCTAAAGTTTCTGTTATATCCAAAATGGGGGAATCTGAGGCCTTCCTGCAGGCATTTCTCTTCCTGTTTAAATACAGAAAACGTCTAAATGTTTTAGGGGAAAAGTAAAGGAGATGAGCTTTTCCAAATAAATATCACATTTTATGCATTCTTATGTCGCTGCTCTCATCTCCTCCTGCAGACGGGAACTTTATCCACATCGACTTCAAAGTGTCTCAGAGCTGCAGGTAAGCGGGTGATTATTTTAAGTGGTCGACTTTGTCACAGACAATCACCAAATTTCCCCTTAAACTCTATTAACGTGCTTTATGCGAAAAGCAGAGGCTGTTTCTGCGTCAGTGGATATTAGTGTCAGGTTGTTTCAGGCAGCGTTTAGCTTTAGTGTCAGCGAGATATTTAATTATGCTACAGTCACCAGTTTGTTTAATTATGATAGAAGTGTTAAAAGTTTGTCCCTTTTAAACAGTGTGATCAGGCTCACAAGTGTCTATACTTGGGTAAAGGTCACAGCAGAAGACCAGCAGTGTGTCAGTCTATTACCTGAAGCATTTGTTACTGATGCTGGAGGATGTATGTAAAACTGAGACCTTTTTCAAATACCACAAGAGGAATGTGTCCACTACTTAAAGTGCTGCTGGAGAACTTCCTTATTCTCTGTACATGTGGTTCAGACTCCATCCATGCAATACTTAAATGATTGCAGAAAAAGGAGGCACAAGTGCAGCCCTCGCGCAATTTCATGCGGCTACAATCAATAATGTTTGAGAGCACAGCAAAGTACAACATGGAAAACAGGCTGGAAACCTTATTAAAGAAGGAACACAGAGTGGGGCACTTCAGGAACGGTCAATCATGGCCGCTGCTTTCGTCCCATTTTACAGGAAGCAAACTGAATAAATAGACCAGAAGGAAAAGGAACTTGTGTCAGGAAAAACAAATCCTGCAAACTGGATTTGTTATTTGACAACATGAACATTTTGAAATGAATTAATAGGAATTCAATTCTTCACTGGCGATAGGTTAGTTTGAGCAGACGCAAAGGCAAGAACCACCCGATGGAGGATGAAGATTATTAGATGTTGTCCTTTATGTGTTTTTCTTCAGATGCTCTGTCATGTCTATGCATTTGTTTGCGTAGCGTGTGTGTGAATAATTGAAAGTGGATTTCTAAAGCAAAAACAGTTGACTTTTATAGATATAAACTGCAACAGGGAAGGTTTTAATGGCAGAAGTTCAAAATCACCTCCTTACTTCCCCGTCTGTCCTTTAGACCCGTCCCCAGGCTCAGACTGACTGTGATATGACACCGGCAGTTCTGTTCTCATTAAAGGAGAAGTTGTGGAGGATAAACACTTAAACACACATAACGGATCAGAGGCTCAAGCTGTAGCTAGATAGCTAGTTTTGTTAGCTTAGGCTCTGCCACATATCAACGGATTCTGCTCTGTATTCAGAGAAAAGATAATTTACACTGATGAAAACAGTTTCTGTATCTGTCCCCCACGTTATTACATAATCCAATATAAAAACATAAACACACATCATACACTGATTGGTCTGTATATGTGTCATTCAATGTGTATTAGTAGTAGGCTTTGACCATAGACTGTATGAACGACGTGTCTCTACTTCCGCCCACTATCCAGAACTTTGGAGCCAGAGTCTGTGCAGGAGCCATCAATGGTTGTAGCAAGATCTCGCCAATACATGGGCTCGACCAATCGAGACTCAGTCTTTCTCAACTGCAATTTGTGATGTTTTGACTCATTTTTATAGCATCAAACAACTAAAACCATCTTTTAATTATTATTATTATTATTATTATTATTTTGTTTATGCCATGTCCCATCCACTAACATGGAGAACGTGGGATTCATGACTTGTCTTAATGTACAGCCTGTGGTGTCAGTCAGTGTGTCGTGATCAAGGCCTATGAGTCATAGACAAGTGTCGAAGGATATGAAGCATGTGGCTACAGAACCTATGAGTATGCTAACGGTTAGCTGTCATGGCAAAGAGACATTTTGTTCTTTCGTGTGGAGTCTAGCTTCTTCCTTCCTGCATGAAGTACCAGTAGAAATTCTGCACTCATAGCATTCATGGTGTGGAAAATGTGTGTAGGTGTGCTAAGCACTTAAATACTCAGACCCCATCCTGATGAAAATGCCTATGGTGCATGCTTAAACCTGTACATGTGGGCATGCATGGAAGTGCTGCACTCTGAAGGGTCCATACAACCATATGCAAAGTCCTCTCTTGTGGGAAAATGTTACCTGAAGGTTGCATGTTAAATGTACCTTCATCAGATGGATTCACTACATGTTTAACCTTAAAGACGTGGCTAGAGGCAGCTTTGGGATTTTGTTTCTTAACTGGCTCAGTAATTTACATCAGCACCAAACCCTCAGGACACATTAATGTGTGCGAGATATTGCTCAGTTTATTTCATCAAAGGTACAGAAGACTTCCACGATTCACTCAGTCAAGTTAATGGGAGTCGGTGAACCATGTCTCTCCCAGGCCCCAGTGAAGTCCCCGAACTAAAATCTATTAACTACATTACTCTAATATATGCATCATCAAAAATAGGAGACTTTCTAGAGACATAACATCATCTCACTGCCGTACAAAATGCCACATAATAGAATTAAAACTTAGCCTAGTGCTTATTACTGAAATTCATCTTTTTGTGATTTTAAAGCTCGAACACAGGAGTCAGTGAAACGTCACATCCCCGAGCCGCCCACTAGCAAGTTAATGTCCTTGTTTTGATCCATAACTCACACTGTTGTATTCTCCATGAGCTCCACATTACTCCTCATATACTCTAATGACACTCTATGACACTGTCTGCCTGCTGTAAACATTGATAGAACATCGTAAATAGCCTTCGTTAATCTTTAATTTTAGCACACTGTCCTAAATGTGGTTCTAATTCAGTAATAATTAATGTAAAACTATCGTATTAACATAAATGATCATATATTAAACATATGACATGAGAAATATGCAGCAAACAAATATCTGCTGTGTTATGGGTTCAATCTGCAGAGTTACTGTTTTTAAGAATGGTTAATAAAATATTCCCAAACATTTAGAATGACTTATTTATGACATATTTCCATATTCAGCAGTGGTTCCCATGTTTTTAGGATAAATACAAAACAATTTAAAAGGTGAATTTATCCAGCTTTCTTCTTTTAAATGCTAAACCTGATATGAACAAAGTTTCTATAAATCAACGCCATTATCGAAAGGCCTGAAATCTAGAAATTGAAACTGGTTGGATCATTGTATACAGAACGTTACTCTGAAGGCAGATAAAGCTCAAAGATACAGTCTGTACACTTTGATTTTATTGCTTTTCTGCCCTTGACTTTGATACAAACACAGCGTCTTGTCTTATCATCTTTCACGCCTTGTTATATAGATTATTCAATTCAGCTTATTGATAATGTGGGTCTGGGCCAAGGACTGGCCCTTCTCTACATTCCTCACTGTTCTCCCTGGAGAATCCTGTTCTACATTTGAAGCAGACTTCCAATCCCCCAGATATCCGTCCTGCTAAACTCCTCAAAGACGTAACGTGGACTGTGGGTCTTCCTGTTGTGACTGGTGCTCACTAATTAGGTTTCAGACTGATTCAGAATGACAAATCTTCAGCCCCCCCCCCCTGAAAAGAGAAACAATTTTACTGCAGTCTTAGTTGAGTATCTGCCCCTGGAATATTTCTGTCCTTGTCAAGAACAGGAAACAGAAAATTGTCCTTCAGAGCATTTTTTAAAAAGTGGATCTGGATGATGACTCATTACTCCCACATGCCACTTTACCAGAGTACCTGGAACAGCAGAATAGTCTGTAGACACACACAATTAACCCCCAAACTAATTACACCAGAAGGCCTGAGAGAGTGCTTTGTGCTGGCGTGCTGACACCAGTGTGCCGCTCTCACTGGTCACATGCAACCTTCGTGCATTATACCAGCACTTTGTCAACAAATGCACTTCCTCTGTGAATGTCACTGAGCGACTGAATGTCAGCAGCACAGTCAGCGGGAAAATAAATAGCCCGCCTGGCAAAATAACCTTTTTTCTCCTCAGTCTAATAATGTGCAGGAGTTTACCAGTGAACCTGACATCTTGGTAGCCCAACACTTGAAACTGGTGTTTGCACATAATTGCCAGGACGGTCCTTGGAAAGAAGTGTGTGATTTGGCACTAATTAATATAGAAAATGGAGCCAGTATTCAATTTGTACCCTTTTAAATAATCAATTCCAATCTAGCAACAGTGATACTGGTTCTCTAACTGGGTATCAGGAGGTCACAAGATGAATCTAAGGGGTGGCAAAAGTTATTAACAAGATAAGAAACTAGAAAAATAAGTATAATTTTGGGAGGCAGGCCATTAATCTAGTTTCGTCTTTTCTTGGGAGTAATTTTAAATGTTTTACAAATTGTCTCATAGCCCATCAGGCCAAAGCTTTAGTGTCATATCGCTCAACAATTTTGTCGTTACATTTTTATCAGTAATTCAGTTTTTCAAGCTTAAATTTGTAATTGCCACCCAACGAGCAGGGTTTTAGAAATATGATGATATGTTCCCTTGTAAGTGCTTTGACCAGAAACCAAAAACGAGGTCTCTTATTTATACTTTACTCACTTAGTTAACAGTTCATTTATATATACTTATACATTCTAGGGTCTATGGGCTATTTCAAACTTTTATCTATATTGACATTAATTAACTTCCGAGACAGAAATAATAATAATAATCATAATCATAATCATAATTTAGCTTTTACAGTATAAGGAGTCATTAAGCAATGTCAAATTTATACAAACAAAATCAGCTAATAAAGTAACCACCAATGTCGTGCTAACAACATGATAGAAATCATTAAATATAGATGACCTGTCCTCAGTGGCCTATTATGCTTTTGGTTTATTTATCTCACATTATTACTTGGAGATGTTTTAATTATTTCAAATTATGGGCTTCAGTACGTGGGTATAAACTCATCCTGGCAATTCTGTCACAGCCTTTAGAGACTGTTTCTCGTACTTGCATTCACACAAATGCCATCCCGCCCACAAAGGCCCTTTCTAATTCAATTTTATTTCCCTTTTCATTTGATCCATCTCCAGTTGTTCAGTTCCGTCTCCAAGATTTGTCTATTGGCATTTGAATTCTCTCGTCCGCGGTCACATTACCTGACTTTATGTGGCTTGGTAACGCAGGCGGCAAATAAATGTGGTAATTAAACACAGATAAATGACAAGTCCAAATAAAGAACGGAGAACGATAATGAAACACATTTACAAAGTGCAGGAGAAGGTTCCGTGCTTGAGTTACTCTCTTTCATTTTTTTCTAATCTACAGTATGTGGAGGCTGCAGATGATTTGAGGGGACTTCAGCGCGTCGAGGTAATCAGAGCAGACAAATTACATTACAGCTGCTGGCTGTAATTTCACTCATGAAATATAGCTTTGGGGCGAAAACCCCTGGCTATTCAAGCTTATAGAAGAGTACACACTATCAGAGCATATGAATAACTGTTGTTCTTTAATAAAAGAAACAAACCTAATAGAATGTTTTTTCATAGTGTTGTTGAGAGATGAATTGGGAGGAAGGAAGATTAGCAGAAGTCCCAGCATTTAAGAACTGTGTAGGGAATCATAAGCAGTTAAGTAGAACAGGAGGAAAAGCACGTACGAGAAGATGAAGTGTCACTTTTGTTTCATTCGCCGCAGATTGATTCATTCATTGGTGCAGATGAAGCATCAGTATTCGAGTGGCGGCGTGAAACATACTTTGAACGCCTCCGCAACTCGCAATTGTCCGAGAGACAAAAAATAAATTGTGGCAAAACACGAGATGGTCGACAAGTTCAGGACAAAAGAAAAACCCTCTCGGGGGGAAGAGAAGACGGACGTGACACATTTCTAGTTTCCGCGAGCCGTGTGTAATCGTGCACACGAGGAGACAGAGCTCGCTTAGTTCAGGGAAGCAGGTCTCGGGGTTAAAGACAACTGGATGCTTCTGATTAGATGTTCAAAGTCTGTGATGCAGCTACCGGCTACACAGGTAGGATGTCTTCTAAACCCATTACCGGCTGAAACGCTTCGTGCAATCTGGGGAGCAGACTCACTTTACTGGCAGGTAACAGAGTCGCAGAGCCCACAGCAGGTTTGGAGATAATAAATAGAATATCAAGTTTTATTTTGTCTCTGTGAAGAAGAGATTCTGGACTCTGAGTGCATTAGAACAACAAATAAAATGTAAAGTTATACTGTGATATACATTTTACTCGACATACTGTACTTACTATACATATATACATACTATTGAGGTAGAATCGCTTTTCCAAGTACATAATTCAGGCATGATTTTAATTTCTAGCAAAGGAAGAGAACATGGAATGTATAATTTCAGAAAATTAGTACAGTAATGTATTATAATTTTTATTACCCATCCATGAATAAAATGAAGACTAGCTATAAGTACTTATGATACTACTAATGCTACTGATTTGTACTATTAGCACAGTATGGAAGTCCAGGGCTGCCAGTACTATTATATATAAAAATTAAATCCCATTATAATGGCCTTAATTTAGAAAAAAAATTGCTTTTCACTATTCTCTGTTAATCGTGGAGATGAAGGCAAGATGGCAAAACATTTTTTTAATGTTAGTGAGCTGATACATGAGAAGCTGAAACCTCAGTCACACAGAGAATTTGTGAAGGAGCCTTGTTGTCGCTGTGAAGCTGCAAGAATCAGACGAAATAAGAATAAAAAGAGTTATATGACTCAAAAGACATATAACAAGAGATATTTAATGTTTTTCTCTGGCATGTGCGAAGGGTTATGATTACTGCAGATTTTGATAGAAGGTTGGATTTACTGTCTTTGCTGCCATGTATGTAGAAAATTTGTTTGACCAACTTGTTTTGGCAAAAACCAACTGAGAGTACCATCATCATGACAACCATCTGACATCAGACGCCCTGTAAAAGAGAAGCAGATGGACTCATCACATTAGAAAGGTCATTGTGTTGATGTTATAAAAACTGAAATGACTCTTGATAGGAAATAGGTCAAATTATCCTTTTGTCTATTTGGACCAGCTCCTCTTGTTTGAGTTACTCAGCACATACAACTGGAGAATGTTAAATTGGCATGGCACCTTTTAATATCGGTATTCCTTCTCTTCCATACACTGTTGCAGGGAATAAAATGTAATAAACTGTTTTATATTAAAACACTTTGATGATAAATTGCTCCTCTAAATGGCGAGATTTGAGTAGCTGCTCCCTCTCAAATGGCAAACTACCCCCTTTCTCCTTTTATGCAGCTCAGTGATGTAAATTCATATGCTTATGAGCTGTCAGCTGCAGAGCTCGAAGACAGGACTATTTCATTTATGTAAAAGAGGTGTGGGGGCGTAGAGTCCACTCTTCTGCAGTAGTATTGTGGATTTGAAGTCACAGCGAGAATGGGCGGGAGGAAGATGTGACGGCACACCAGCTTTGCAAGAGAGTGCTTGTTTGAGTGGTGTGTGATTTAAATGTTTCGCAGTCGACAAGACACACGATTTGTCAGTGATGCAAAAATGTGTTTCCTCGTAAGAAACCATAAAAGATTGGAGCAATTATTTTATGGTCTCCACCTCTGCTGACACAGACACGTGGAGAAACACATCTTTATAAAATCATCTCTGCATCAACTCGGCTGAATCAGCAGCAACAATCTGTCACTTTCCTCCGATATGGAAATGTCTCATGTCGCTGGGCCTCCTATAGACTGATTTACCGAAACATATTCAGGGTGGAACCAGAGGAAGACTTTCTGTGGGATACGACATAATTTAGGAGAATTTTTCATTAAAGCACAGATAGATTTAATAATCCAGTGTCCCCCAGTGCTTATTAAATCAGGCCAGTTTGAGATAATGGATCTTTAAAATTCTACAAGCACCTCTGGCAATCACTTCCTGTTCTCCTCCCTCTCCTCCCGCTGGACTGTTCCCTCTCACCATATTTATTACGGGATGATTCAAGTTTGGGGAGAGGAGAGGAGCGAAGTGAAAGAGATTTCCAATAGATAACGTGTTTACAATATTAACGAAGAGCGGCGCAGCCTGAGAAAAGGAGCTGCAGGTGCTAGAAGTGCTGATGATTTCACAAAACAGCAGAGAGAGCGGAGATTAAGGAAAGAATAGCAATTCCAGGTCACACCGACTCGACGCAGTCAATAGCCCCCTCGCTGCGTGAGACACCGAAGACACCGAAGTCAACTTTCGTCTTTGAGATGCAGGCGAAGTTGTTGAATCTATAGCTGTCACATCTGATGTCAGTATTGATTTGTGAGGCTGGCACACAGAAAAGACTGGCAGCTTCAAGGGATCTCACTGTTTAGCTATGCAAAGCCTGCTTTTAATCCCACAGCAGGTTTAGGCGCTTCCTGCTTTGTGTGCAGTCCTGGCTCTGCACGGCAGAGTAGCATAATGTGTAATGATTGTAATATTGAACTTCACATGACTACAAATAACAAGAAAGTTTCTCTCACCTCTCCAGGGTTGTGTTTTCACACGTGGAGAGGGGATGAAATATGTTTGAGCAAACTGTAAATCAGGACCACATTTACTGTTCAGATTAGCAAATAATAGCTTTTTTGTTCTTTATAGCTAAATGGAAAATAAATAAAGTGTGGTAACTGCGAGCCACAATTGGACAAGCAGGAGATAATGCAGACTTGAGGGGGAAATGTTTCGCACCATGGTACAATGAGGCCACATGTAAAACCAGGATAAAAGATTAAGGTGCAAATTTGTCTTCAACTGTTTCAAGGTCGTTTCCCTCCAGTTACACTTTGTTCTGAACTTCAGATCATTTCTAAAAATTGCCATGAGCTGTTTGCTGTTTTTTTTTTAAAATAATACTGTTCCATTAATGAATCCGTCCTGCCTGTGGTGGTCTTATCCCAGTTTCAGCATCTGCCTTCAACTTTGGTCTACTCCATATGTAAAAAAAGACTCAATCATCAGAGAAATGGGCTCAACATCCTGTGCAGCAGTGTGTGATGTGAACACCCACTTCAGCCCAGCAACATAATGTTACCGTCACAAAAGGATGAGAGCAGCTCTTGTTGTCAGTATCATTGATAACAACACTCGTTGCTATGAGCAGAATCTTTCTCCCTCTCGTGTTTCGTGTGCTCAGCTGTACATGATGCCACCACGACGGCAACTCTGCTAAGATTATATCTCTCTCCCCTTTTGTGTATTCATCATATTCCTCGAACATTTTAAATCTCTTTGAGAGACTAAAAAATCCTGTCTCTTCTTTTCTTTTCCAGATAATTTTAATTCAGCTCTCTGAGGGTTACTGAGTGAACACGTGGACATTTTAATGATGCGTATATCACACACTAGAACAGGACAGCTCCCCAAACCATCTGGTTGCCCCCTGGTGTCAGGCTGCGGTATATAAACGCTGCCTCCTTTATGTGAGTATGGGCCAAATTAAAAAGTACAGGCGAAATATATTTTATATTTGGTAATTTAATCCTCCTCTTGCAGCTCGGTCTTTAATGCAGTTTGCAGCAGAATACTTCCTTAGTTTACTGTCACGTTTAAATCTCCTGCCAAAGTGGTTGTTAAAAATAATTATTATTTCCTGGTTTCCTAATAAACTGTGGGACACCACCAGGGAGACTAAAACATACACTTGATGAAAACCTAAAACCTTCAGTGTTTTTCCACATATTCACAAATTCCACCCACATAACTCGGAACTTCCACATCGAACCTGCGACTAAAAGTATTTTCAAATCAGGGCCTCTATCAAAAATTGGAAATGTGCTCATAGAATACGAGGTAAAGTTACACATATGTACTTGTGACTCCAGAGTGCAAGATTACTTCATTGACACACGTCGGTGATGCTAATAAGAAGCTACGCCTCCCCCCCAAATTAAGCTTTTTGTGAATTGCTTGGCTTGCTGATTGTTGTTTGGATGCAGCAGCGAACAGGTTGTTTCAGTGAGAGCGAGGGAGAGGAGCCTCTAGTTACAGATTAGAACGGCGTGACGTAAGCGCTGCTCCGACCGCTTCCTGAATTTGTTTTGGCTGTTTGTATATTTGGATGCCGCACAGGTGGGAGGAGAGGAACAAACAGGTGGTGTGTCGAGTGTGTGTCTGTGTGTCAGTGTGTGTGTGTGTGTATGGGGGGTGTATATGCAGATGAAGCCTGTGCAAAGCGAGCTGTTGACGTTGCTATGCTGAGAATATCTCTCTGTTTCTAAATCAGTGTCACTGACACTACAGGGATTTTATCGACAAGAGAAAACGAACATTTTTCAGTAAATGCACGGAAATGTAAAGTTTAATATAGTCACAGCAGTAAAGCAGTGTGCTTTGATAAATAATTGTTTGACGCAGTTCTTCTACTACCTCTTAAGAGACAATAAAAACTAAAGAGACGGCTCACAGCAAAACAACTTTTGTAATAATTCCACTATATTTTATGTATTTTGCAGATAACGTTCATATTAATGGCCTTTTATAGTATCTGTTTGTTGCATTGTATTGTGATTTGTTGAACAGTCTGGATATTATGCATTGTATTGTTCTGGGAACCCTGACCACATTTATTATCCATAGATATCTGTAATTATATATGATATATGGCCATTTTGTTTAATTGCATGTTGCCTTTAAAGAACTGGCTATAACAACAATAGATGAAAATGTGCCTGTTCAGCTAACTTTGGTTTAATTTACAGTATTTTATCTGTTGATTAATGAGCACTGTCCCTTTAAATGGTAGTAATGTGGTTAGCACTGAACCAAGGTCCCTGGTTCGAATCCCAGTTCAGCCATAGGCCTTTATGGGGAGTTTGTAGTCCAAAGACAGGGAGACTCGGGTGAGGTTGACTGAAGACTCTGAGCAGGTCTACTATACATAATGGATGGAGGGATAGATGTTTTCGACTTCCTTCGTCTCCTCATGTTTTCATTGCTCCACAGTTTGAAAATCATCTTGCAGGTCGCACAGTAAGCAATCAGTGAAATTCATTATTGCACTCCCTGACATCACATTTTTGCTGAGTGCAATTTGATTTTATTTCTTCTAACTGGGCTTCAAGTCTCTGCAAACGGATTCTCACACCTTGCAGAAAAAGCTCCGCGCAATGAAAACCACCGGCTGCTTTCGAAGGTGCATGAGGGGGAAACATCTCAGATCTATACAGCATGGATTGTAGTAGAAACCGGTGAGTCGTCATGTAAAGTATATCTGACTGGAAGTGAATCAGCTAACACCAGGAAAAAACCATGATGTGGCCTCTTAAAGTGAAGCAAACAGATTTAACTGTACACAGACTGGACCCTACACATGCTCACTATACACAGTAAAGTTTAACATCATATTTGTAGCACTATCTCACAGGGGACATGGGACCAGCGTACAGAGGCATATTCCTCATCTCAAGAGACAGAAAATAAAATTCCTACCCTGCGATGATGAAGTTAGTGATTAATTTGATTCACTGGCAGCTTTCACAGAGCAGCCGCGGCGCTTTAAGATAGATAAATTATTAATAGACCATAACAATAAAAGGCAAAATACAACAACTCATAAGTTCTAGAGAGAAACTCTCAAACAAGTAAAACACGTTGGTACAAGCTGAGCATTTAAACTCAGGAAAACATGGAAGGAATAGCAGGAGTCTGGCAGGAGATCAAAAGCAAGACAGGAATACAATCGTGAATAATCGATACTACACGCTCTGAGAAATAAGAAATAGACATTACTTCAGAGGAGGTAGCATTAATACCTGCAGCCTGGACATGGACAGCAGCTTGACTCAGCTTTATGTGCAGGTTAAACCAACTTAAACACACACTCATTACCTCCTTCGAGTCCGTTATCTCGGTGGACAGCTGTTACGCAGAGCAAGTCTCTGCTTGTACTCTCCAACAGGACCATGCAGAACACCCTGAAGTACTGGATAGGATATGCACTGGTCATATGAAATCAATGAATCACGGTGAAGCGGTGCAATAATTTTCCCACCTGCCTTGCAACCACAAAGCGGAGTCGTGACGTCCAGCGGAGCAGGCGCCTGAATTCTCAAAAGAAAAAAGGGTGGAGTGTAATAAAATGCAAATACATGCTTCCTACATGAGAAGTGGGGAGAATGCGTTTCCCCGGCGCTAAAGGATTAGAGGAGGACGGGATGAGCAACATCAGTGGTTTGAAACTGGAATGATGGATGGAAGAGGACAAGAGAGGCAGAGGCAGAGACGCTTGGATTCTACTACTGTAAGAAATAAGATCGAGCAACATGTATGTACTGTTGTAAATATGTTATACATATACTTCATGTTAGTGTTTTGATACAAAGTAGATTCACTGTCAGTTGTGACATCAAATAAAATCATATTCTGAATGTTTTTTGATGTTGATGAATCTTTTCTATGTTGAAGGGTCAGAAAACAGAACCTCTATTTTGAAGTTAATTCAACAAGATGCTTAGTTGAGTCAACTTTTTTGATTAAGCATGTACAACTCAACATCTCTGTACAATTTTGTTAGTCATGTTAATCACCCAATGTCGTAGGATTGAGGTTTGTACAACTTGAAATATCAAATTCATTAAGCCTGAGGTAAAAAGTTAATGGGACTATTTTGTCAACACCAACTATTTATTCTAAATTTAAGGAACATAGAAGTTTCTTAGCTTAGGAGAGACAGAATCTGGAGCTAATTTATTCCTTTATTTATGTAGTTAAAACACATTTTATATTCTTCTGTATATTTCAGTAAATCACTGTAAGAGTTTCCTGAAGACGTCTGCCAAAAATGCAAAGGTATTTTAAATGAAAGATTATTGAATTTCTTTTTTTTCATTTTTCATTACTTAAACACACTGTATGTGCTTTTAAAAGCTTTTCACCTGATGAACAATATGAAAAATCCATTTCCAATTCATACACTTTGTATTCCACAAAGTGTAATATTCATATCCACATCCCGTTGGTCTCAAAGGAAATGTTATAATTCTTTGTTCTGATTTACTGTTTTCTTTCCCTTGGATAAAAAACAAAAAGACATGTATCTGCATGAGAGGAGGCTGCAGTACCCCCCCCCCCAACTTGTCAACAGGAAACTCAACCTCATGTCCCTTCTGGAGCTCCAGACAGACCAATTTAAATCGATGTAAGCAGAACATGTTTGCTGGTTCTGACATGGCCACAATCTATCTCACAGCAATTATAAAATGATTCCTTGTCAGGGATGCAACAGGAAGTGGAAGCCAGAGGGGAAGATTCGGGGAAATCACGACAAAATGTCATCTTTCGGACAGCTGGGCTGTTTGATGTCTGTGCTGCTGCAAAAAAGAGGAGGGTAGGACACAGTAAAGGGATTTCAGAAAAGTGTGAACTAATGAGATATCAGTTAGGGCAGTGCTGTATCTATTTGCATACAATGCCAGGGTTCAGTGCCACTGCAGCAACTGTGTCCTTCATGTAGGCGAAAGTAAAGGTTTGGAGGAGGGAGCGGTGACTGGGTCTGTAACGAGTCTGACTCAACAGGGATGTGGGACACTTCAATGAATGTTTGTTAACCACAAAGTTACCTGACCTCAAAATTACCGTAGTCATATTTTATTGCCCATACCATCATTGTCCAAATTGTATCTATGCTATAGTTATAATAATTTACATTTATATGGTTCTGCATACTTAGACCAGATTCTTCTCGATTATTTTAAAGTAGGCATATTCTGCTTATATTCATATGTGTTATTACTTTAAAAGTTGTACATGTTCTTATGTTTGGAAAAAACATGACTTTACCTCAAACTATCCATCGCTGCAGCTCCTCTTTTCAGCCTCTGTCTGAAACACTTGGTTTTAGCTCCCGTCTCTTTAAGGCCCTCCCTCCTGATGAAGCCTGCTCTGATTGGCCAGCTGGCCCACTTTGTTCTGATAGGTCAACCACTTCCAGCGCATGTAAGAAATGTCGGACTCTGCTCTCGCCTACCTGATTTATCAGGGGCCCCAAGTATGGGGAATTGTGATATCACAAGAGATCACGATTCCTGAGAAGTATTGACGGGATAACTGATTTCAGGAGCTTAAATGTTTTCTGTGGGGAAGAGGAGCCCCCTGACTTTGAGCTTATTAACTTTGTAGAATTTTTTACATTCTCAAAAACCTATATAACACACCAGAGGAAAGAAACACTGAAAAAGCCTCATGTTTCTTTTAGAGAAAGACCTTAATTCAACAACAGTCAAGCTTATTGCTAAAATCTTCTCTCGCTGTAATCCCAGCTGACTCACGGTACATATGTCGGATTTGTATTTTATTCATGTGTTGTTTTCGTTTCGGTATCTCCAAGCCAAATGTGATGCTCTGGTTGCTATGGGAAAGTCTTTAATCTTGGAGAAAAGCATGTACAATCCAGAAGGAACAGCCTCTGTCTTCACAGCAGTGTCCCGCTGGCAGGGTTAGAGCCCACAAAGAGATGGATACAGATTTATATAGAAAGACTGTGATGCTGCTACGCTGGCGTAAAACATTCTCACAAAATATGTTCTCTTTTCTGCTCCTGTGAGACAAAGATGAGGAAGTTGCAACTTGTCTAAAACCAACAATTAATAGTCTAATGATATATAATCATTATAACTTTGTGCTTGTCAAAGTTTTTACTTTGTTCTTGATTGTTTTTTATTTTTTATTTTTAGCTATCTTCTTTTTTAATAGCTTGTTTAGATGCCTACTCAAAGCCTCATATATTAAAAGGTTTTTTCTAAATAATTAAACCATAAAGCGAATGTGTCTCAAGCACATTAGACAACGCTAAGGTGCTGGCTGTTCAAACTAAAAAGAAACTAAACTTTCATTACTCAAGCGATCCTTGAAAGAAATACACAAAGATAAAATAAAACAAAAATAAACAGAAAACTTTATAATGAACTACACAAAAATGAAAGGTTTTGTTTTATCAGGGAAACCTGGGAACAAAAGAATATTTCCCCAAAAAATGCTCCTAAATTAATCCCTAATTGTGTCCTTCAATATGTGAATAATCTCCCTCATCCCTGTTATTTCAAAGAGTCTTTGAAAGTGCCGTCCCTACGTTCTGAGCAGCTCGTTCAACACCCGACGCTGCACTCAAATCCGGGAGCCAATTAGTCTGCAGCAGCATGTGGTCGCAACTGGGTTCCTCATCGCTTCTGCAAGAGTCATCACAATCGTAGATCTGAACAACAACTTGATCCGTATCTTCATGTATCTTCACGACTTTTCGCTTCAGTCCTGTGGAAAAAGTGCAGATCAGAGCTCCACACGTGGTCCACAGAGGAAACAGCAAATGAATGTTTTATCAAACGCACTCAAACTTGGTCCATGAAATCCCACTTAAGGCCTTTTGCTGTGTTGGTACTGTTTTGATATTGGATCCACATTTTTACTGGTGTTCAGATTTTTTCGTCCCAACTAAAAAACTGAAAACTGTAAATATCACACATCTTATAAAGAGTTTAAACTTTGTGTGGTGCATGGAAACTGTAGCACATGTAGCTTCTGTCCAATCAAGTCTTCTGTTACCATAGAAATCACTAACATGAGCATTTTTGCAGGATTTATGCTATAGATGCAATATGCAACCTATATATATACATGACACATTTAAAGGTGTCCTTCACCGAGGTGATTGGTAACATGTCCCTGGCATTTTGCCTCAGATCCCACAGAGCGTGGGTCACTGCTGGCAGCTCGGCTGTGCTACGCCTCATCCAGTTTTTCCGTGGTGTCGCTCGTCCTTTAAGAGACTCAGGCATGAGAGAAATAATTAAGTGACACAACATGACCATGACATGATGATTTCAAGTCATGAGGAGATAACCAAACAGCGACTGTATTTAAATTTTGAGTTATTTACACTGTTTACATATTTAAAATGTTTGAATGAAGACAGATCTGCCTTTTAAAGACACGATAACACATTTTAGACAATTGGATGTTGCCCCTGTTTAAGTGTTTTCATGATTATTTCCTGATTGATGACTAATTGCACTCTGAGCGTTCCTGTTAAATCCAAACACCGGATCAGTTCAGACCAGAGAGGTTCCAGTGAGTTTGTATAATCACCCAATCAGGTCTCAGTGGGAGATCCCCACTGTGGGTAAACGTGTCACTTATGAAGACCTATGATGGTGGATTAGTCTAGGGTTAGCGTTAGCTTACTTGGCTAGGTGGACACTTTGTGGCTTTGGCATTCATTAGCTGACCAAAGATGATGAGAAGGTAAATACAAGGACACTGAACATTGTTCTTTGTAAGTAGATTTTACAAGTATCACATAGCTTTGGAACATGTTGTATCAGGCATCATAAATTGGACCTAAATCATTTGCTGCCTCAACCAAGGAGGTTATGTTTTTACCCCTGTCTGGGGTCGGTACTTTGGTCGGTTGATTCCATACGAATTGGTGGAAGGGTGGGACATGGGTCAAGGAAGAACCAGTTCAATTTGGGTGCAGCTCTGAAGAAAGTGGCAAATCCAAGAGTTTATCACTTTCTTTAACATTGTGTGAGACACACTTCATGAATCAGACAGTTAGACCTTGGTGGATGTATTCACTCTACTGAGTGTCATTCTATACTGTGAGAGATGGTTGATGGTAAAATCTTGAAAAACTACAACTCTAATGGCTTAAGTGGTTGAGGCCCTGGTCCAAGAGGAGCTGGTTTTGTTGACAGAACCGTGGTGACGCTGCTTCAGGGACTCGTTGACATGATTCTTTACTTTAAGGCCGAACTGCTTCACCCTCAGATTCTATTGTAAACACAAGATATGTTGGAAAAAGAAGTGAAAAACTGTTTTTTTTTCTGCTTTTATGGGAATTTCCTTTTCAAAACATTAACAATAACTGTCCTCGGTGTGTTTTAAAGAACAGGCTGATGTAACACGGTGGTAAACAAGCCCCTGTGCCAACTGTTTTACAACGTGTTGTATAAGAGTGAGAGCATGTTTACAAAAAACTATAAACAGGTCAGTTTAATTTCTGGTCTTTGTACTGTATTTAACAGAATACAGGATTTGTACATGATTCTGTTCTGGTTTACAAAGGATCCAAACCTTTTTTGGAACTGGGGGTTGTATTAATTATTGTGTTCACAGCTGCTGGAATATGTTTTGCTGCTTAACCACTGTCTGATTCCAGTTGACAGTCCATAAATCAGACATAGGAAACCAAAGGGGACTCCAGTCTGCAGGTTTTCACTTCAGCCACATCAGCTAATTTCACAGAATAAATAACCAATCAATGAAATGACCTGCTGAGGTGACAGGTCGGGAATACATATCTGCAGACTGTTACCTCTAATGAAATGCAGTTTCCCTGAAGGCACAGCAGAAACATAACATGTAATTTCCGGCTCTGTGCACAGAACTGCCGCGGCAAAGTCATGTTGTGATTTTGCCAAAACTATTAATGTTGATTTTCTCCGTCTTTCAAAGTCTCAGGTTATTACCGGAGCCTTTTCTATAGAGAAGCAATAGAAAAACTTACCTTGGAGGATGTAGAGTGAACATGATGTTGACTGCTGACGAAAGGATTTCTTACATTTACAGGCTCATGTTGACGTCCTGACCGTGGTTCACTCTTATCTCGCCCTGTTGGTGACGTATAACTGGAACAAATGAATGTGTATGTTAATTTGTCATGTGCACATTACTTAGTTAACTTCATTAACTAGTTGAAAAAGTTAAATTGTTTACACTAAATGAAATAAATCGCATAGCTTAGACATACGGAAGAGTGATATGATAGACGATAGTCTGTGTATGATGATGAACAACATGGCCGCTTCCAAAAGTGAAGCCAAAACATCTCAGTCCCTGGCTACAGTATAGGTCATAAACCCTGCCTCCTCCATGTTAACAGATGGAACATGGGCCAAACTAAAAATTATGTTAAATAATAATAATATATAATTTATATATATAATAATATTTTTTCAAAACCATGTTATTATATGTATTTATTCTCTGCCACATATTTCAATCGTCGTTTATACCATATTTTCTTTCACTATCACTTTGTTCCACTGCTGCAGATGAATGATTTGGTGAATAGACACAAAATTGGAGCTGATTGAAGAGTTCAGGTACAGTTGCTGAGAAAATCCTCTCCATGGGTTTTGTGAATGTCACATTAAAGACATGTTCTCCAAATTAAATGGTAATTAGCACGACTCATTTTAAACTGGTTTTCAGTATTTTAGTTTGAGGCACATTGTCTCCAGGCTCTGCCGCAAAAACATCCACAGTTTCCATGAGCTATAAACAGTTTGTCTGAAGCTGTCACTGTGCTGAATACCACAGACATGTTACTCACCAAATTTAAAATAATTTCCATCTTTCTTACCTTATTAAGCTGATTGTTGTTTGTGCCGTCGAGCCGCTCACAGTGTGGATTTACTGACCTCAGGCCCTTGCGGCTCACTGACGGTGAAAGTGATGTACGGCTTCAAACTGTGGGTTTGCCCTCAGTTCACCTGCTCACTGGGCGCTTCATAGTTATTTTTGGCAGCTACCTTGAAGCCAATTTGGTGACACTGTAAGTCTACTTGTAATGGATGTTATGACATAGACACAAATATGCATCCCCATTATTCAATTAGTGGGAGAAAAGTTACGGCTTCGCTACTTCAC
The DNA here is from genome assembly GCF_022539355.2 of Hippoglossus stenolepis. Taxonomy (NCBI): domain Eukaryota; kingdom Metazoa; phylum Chordata; class Actinopteri; order Pleuronectiformes; family Pleuronectidae; genus Hippoglossus; species Hippoglossus stenolepis. The sequence goes on from NC_061483.1 coordinate 5,451,444, forward strand.
TTGTTCTCTTAATGAAAATAAATGTGTCGGCGATCAGGCGACTGTATCCGAGCAACTTAAATCAATGATCATATTGTTTTTCAGCAGCTGACAAGATCACGTAATGGAAAATCCCATGATGCTGATCAATGGGTTCAGACAGACAACACATTGATTTACAGAGATTGTCCTCATAGAGCGGATGTGACTGAATTAACAAATGTTCAGCGGTGGGAAGTGACTAATGCACACGAGAGCATAATCGGCCCTGTTCCGGGTCCGACTCTTCCAACGATCGCGATGGCGTTTCACACACATAATCTTGAGCCGTTTACAGACATGAACTTTGGAGAATGTCCGCACAACAGGGGTCCGGCCTTTCTCCAGGGTTTGCCTTCCACATATGGAGAATGCAGCCGGACATTATCAGAACAGACACATTCACAACAACACAGAAATCTCTGGAGTGTTGAGGTGAGGGGTGGAGCAGCACGCAGGAGGCAGGACATAACATATCAATTCTGCCATCCGGTGTTTTTGTTTGCAGCACGTCAACGCTCAGGTTGGCCCTTTTCACTAAGAGCTCTCGAATCTCCTTGTCTTTCCCAGTTGACATCTTTGTTGGCGTCTTCTGCATTCAAGGTTCCTCTTTTTTCCTCATGAGATATTTGTCTTCTTTCTGTTTCTCCTGCTGTGTTCTCTTCATGGGCTCTCTTGGACATTATCCAGAGTAAAGTATATTTACGATTCAAAGTTGAGGAGACCCGTGTAGTATGAGAGGAACAGAGATTGGGCAAGTGAGCAGAAACCCAGCCGATGGGAGCGAGCTGACTGGGAAGCATCACCAGTTAATAGAAGTGTAACGATTCTCCAGATCCACGGTTTGGTTCAGCCCTCAGTTTTTGATAAAGTGAGCTGGTCTCAGTTTGAGAATCGTTACAACTCTACCAGTTAAGATTTGAAAAGCATTATATCAACTTCTGCAGACGTTGATTCAGTTTCAGCATTAATCAGACTCTGTATGACATTTATTTTTGTAATGATCTTTCCTTTCATCCAGCCACTCTGCACCGTACTTCTTAATAATTGTTGTAATTATTCTCTCAGTTTCTTGTATACCTCATTTACTGCCCAGTAGCCCTCGACTGAAATGGCCCTTTCAAGTCTTCAGGAGTTGAGCAGTATATTGGCCGTTGATTTGAGTTAAAGGAGGTTAAAGGGATCTGCTTTTGAAGTTATGATTATACATCCCTCTGTAACAATACACATCAAGCTGTTCTGTGATTAACTACCACTGGAACCTGTATGTAAAATCAGGAAGGATTGGAATTAGATTTCATTCGTCAAACTTTAGGCCCTTGAGAGTATTAAGAACAGCAGCCCTCAGGTTTAACCTCGTTTGACCGGGTTTAATTGGAAACGAAACAACAAGGTGAAGGCGAATCCTGCGATGAAACATACAGTGTCTTCACATTTTTATATGTGCTGAGATTTAGTGAAATATATTGATAGCTTTGTTTCACCCTAGAGCCCAGAGATTGCCTCCCACAGACTATTTTCAGGTACACAGGAAATTGCCATTGTTGACATGGTAATTGGCAACAATGCAATAAAACTATGGGAAATGTGGTGCAGAGAGCTGGCAGATAATATCACTTTTGGGAATGTGAATACAGTCAGCAAAACTGCAATTGCCAGAGACCTTGAGAAACATAAAATAAGGAGGAGGAAGTTGCACAATGTTCCCTCTGAGTGAACATGTGAAAGAATTGCGTGATCAATGTGTCCCGGGAATAAATCTGTTCAATTACCAAACAGGGTGCGTACACAGTTATGGGAACCGTAAGCACTGTAAAACTGTTGATCTACTGCACTGCACATGCATCTGTCTCAGAGGGGGAAGTTGAATTCACCCATGGAAAAAAACGGAGAGGGCAAATACGGAACTTATATTAATCAGAGGGCAACAAACAACCTGCTATTTTTACTGCTATTTCCTACGTGATAATACTTTTTTAAAGGGTTATAAAAAGGGGTGGATGGCACGGTGGTTTGGTGGTTAGCACACAGGGAGGTTTGCGGTTTGAGTCCTGGATTGGTCAGGGTCTTTATTTGTGGAGTTTGCTTGTTGTGTGTGTGGGTTTTCTCTGGGTGCTTCCTCCCACAGACCAAAGACATGCAGATTGGGGTTAGGCGAACTCGAGACTCTAAATTTACCATATGCACGGCGGCCTGTGGAGGACGTACCCCACCAATATCAACTGGGATTGGCTCCAGCTCCTCCTGCAACCCCCCCAGAGGATAAGCGGTTTAGAGGTGTATGAAAAAGGGGGGTTGTGATTTCGGTGAAAATCTACGGTATTGATTGACGCTGAGAAAGAAGGGAGATCCATCAATTATCACTATTTCTGTCTGCCTCATCCTCATAAAGTGAGTAAACAGCTATTTTTCCAGAGTGTAACTAATGGCACCTTTAGCTTTTCTAACAGCCTTTAGTTTTTTACACAGTCAATTATCAGATTAGCCTTTTTCATCAGTCTTTCTGTTGAGTATCACGACCAAGCAGGCTTTAATTTAGTTCGGCTGAGAGGCATGTAATTAATTCGCCATAAGCAGTAATGAGTCGCTTCGTAATGCGGCATGTAATCACATCCTGTCTGAAGAAAAATTGCTGTGGTGTTTGCCCCGTCTGTCGCGATATACCTGTCTTAAGTCTTTCTCTCACCAAAATAGATTCTGCCTCTTCAGTTCCCACTTTGAAGTCCTTCAAAGACATTTTCCTCCCCCCCCCTCTGTTCGTTACAGAGACATTGAAATGCAGCGGGAAGAGAAACTCGAAAAAACAAAGTGCATTTGGGTTGATGACAGTGGGAGGAAGTGGAGAAAGGAGCCTCATCCTCTGCATTGCGGGACCGGAGCGAGTGTCCTCTGTGCACTGGGCTGTGGTAGATTTTAATCAGTTCCTCGGCTCAGCCCCCGAACAGCATGATACGCACCAGGAGAGCATCGGGACCCCGAGACGCCGAGTGACTGACTGACACTGAGGATTTCATAATGCAGGGCATCAATTATCACAGGGACATGGTGCGAGCACCTATTTTTACTGTGCGGCTCCTCAAACCACGAGATAAGTGTCCATTTATCTCCACTCGCGCTTGGCGAGATAAAGCTTGAAGCTGTTTTCTTGTTTGTCAAATTCTGTATCTCTGAAATCTGTGCCCTGGATACAGCAGGACAATTTTTTCAAAATAAAACCATCAACCGCTAATTAGCCACAACTGCTCATGTGAAATGCCTCCTGCTCAGGAGATGTGGCCACACTGGGTCCCATCATGCTCATCTCAGCTTCAGCGGTTTCTGCAGTGGCTGCTCTGCAATCAATTCAGATTGTCGTCTGTATTCCAAGACAAACTTTCAGCATTCAAATGACAAATGGTGGCATCTTGGGCCACAGATATGATGAAAGCTGCACTGAAAGACATTAAAACCATGTGACACCTCTAGCTTGGGAAGTCGCTGTGGCAAACGTGCTGGTAACAATTGATACTCATTGCTGTGGAGAGTGAAGAGTTTTAATTCTGGGCGTAACTTTCATTCTCATTATAGCTCTGGTTTGGTCTCCACCAACTCCAGAGAAACTCCTGGTTCTTAGCTGCTAGATCTTTAGCTTTGTTTTGTTTCGGTATAATGTTTCTGGTTACATTATTATATTGAGCCTTGCTACATCTTCATTTGATTGTAATTTTGGACTAAACTCAACTCCTCTCATTTGGATTACACCCGTCAGAGTTAAACATTATTGATCTTTTATATGCAAAGTTGATCAGCTGCAAACTGTCTTACGTTGGAGTTGAGATCTGTATGTTTAATTTGATATAACTACCACATGGCCACCTATTTCAAGAGGATGCACAGATAGCTGTTCCATTTTCTCTTGTAAGGTGTATCTCACCTCGTGCCCGATTTGTGCGACCTTTAAATATTACTTTTCATTATTAGCATGAGGTAGAAGTAGCTTAAAGAACATGATCTTAAATGTGATATCAACTTAGCTACTGGAACCCAAGAAGTGTCTGTGTTAGTCAGACGTGTTTGCAGATTTCCTGCAGACTTTTCCATTTACATGACTCACCTTCCACGGCCCATTTATATAACATAGCATAATGTTGATGTACAGTTTCTCCCGAAAAAAAGTCGCTGATACCATTTCCTCAACATATTGGTTTTGCAGAGTTTCATTTCAAGCATTTTTATTGCTTTGGTAGAAATAATGTCTGTGTTTCCGGCTCACAGATGGAAAACCACCGTAACAGAGACTTCTCCCAGAAGATTCACATCGACAGCCTCTTTTCACGAAGCTGCGTGTTGTTGTAAACTGTTCGGCACGAGCACTTGCGTAAAGGACAATGTATTCTTTGTAATGACTGAACTCCGCGGCTCATTGCTGTGGTGTAAATGCAGACGCCCCCCCGGATGATAACGGTGATAATGAACCGGGGCCATGCTGGGACTCCGCTCGGAGCACACCTCGCTTGCAGCAGCACCTGGCATATGGTGTGGGACTTCCATGCCTCCCCAACATTTGTTGACCTTGATTTGAGCCTACCTGCCTCCCATATATAATTAGCACCTGTTTATATCTGCATTCCCCCCCAGTCATCCCGAGTCAGATGCCAAGTTGTAAGTGGCAAGTGCTTAACCAGCCTTCTCCTGCAGATGAGTGGTGGAGGGGAGTAGAGTCATGTGCTGCTGACCGGCTAGTTGGCTGGTGGCCGTCCCGCTGACTCACTTAGCTGATCGATAGCTAATTCCCTTAAATAATCAAGGGGCCTCTGCCTGGTATGTGGTGGTGGGGGGGTGTGATAATTGATTACTTTTGCTCTACATTCTCCCCAGAGAGTTCACCGTATACGATACTCACATTTTTCATTGAGCTGTTCACGAGATGCTGAGGTGTGCGGCTTCCATGCATCACATTTGGTTCGGGCCGATATGAGGATATAACACTCCTTTGCTGAGAAATTTACCGCAGCGCGAAACTTGCAGGGAGCAGATCCTGTCTAACTTAAACCCCTTATGCGGAAATGAAAACCTGTTTTTCTCCCCTGAACGACATTGGACATCTGGAAATATGGTAAAGGGGCCACATGTCCCCATTAAAGTTTCCATGAAGCATCAAAACCACTGTGTTCTCTTCCTGGAGGATAGACACTGTATGTCTGGAAGATGATATTAAAGAACGCTTAATATCCGTAAATTCAACGTGAATTGGGACCTCATTTAACCTCCAGCATCTGCTTTTATTTCCTTCACTAAATTGCTCATTGATTCACACAAGGTTTTTCGGATTTAAAAAAAAATTTAGTTGAAAGCTGAAAAAAAACACAATCTTTATAGCAGCTCAGATGTGAACAGGCCTCAGCTGAGCTGCAGAGGAGAGCAGCGAAGATGAAGAGGACCAGAGGCATATTTTTTGCCTGCCTTGCAGTTCTCATGCCTCAGATCTTCTGTGTGTGTGTGTGTGTGTGTGTGTGTGTGTGTGTGTGTGTGTGTGTGTGTGTGTGTGTGTGTGTGTGTGTGTGTGTGTGTGTGTGTGTGTGTGTGTGTGTGTGTGTGTGTGTGTGTGTGCGCAGTCATGCTAGCAGGGCACAAACAGAGGGAAACAGAGGAATAACATTTTATTGTTGAAGAGGCTCTTTGGACGGCACAAACCATCTGTTGTTTTATTCTGTAGTCTGTTGCCCATTTATCTGCCAAAACCACAAAACATTGTCAGGAGGACAAGACATAAAAGAAGAAAAGTACACAAGGTCTGACTCAGCAGCAACTCAACGCAACTGACAAACGGCAAATCTCACGAGTGAACTCCCCTTGATTCATTACAGGGTGTCAATTAGTGGGTCTGGACACATCTTCAGCAGTGGATGATTCCCACAGTCTGTCCAGAACCACGTCTATAACAAGGAGGGTCACTTTTATCTCCTACTCGTGTCTTCACACTTAGAAAGAGGTAATCACCACAGAGTGCTCGGTAATATCAGATTATGGCCTGGCTCAATCTCCCTGCCACGTCGAATTAGTTTATATAAATACTATGACATGGTTCAGTAGAGCGCTTACCTCCACCAGGGCTGGACAATCCTACATATGTCTGTTTAGGAAATAGAGTAGAAGTAGAAGTAGTTGGATGATCTGCATGAAAGTAAGCAAAATAATGTAATGCTTTTTGAGCAATTGATAAAAAATGCTCTATCTTGCAGTGATAGGAAAAGTCCTGAGCCCCATCTCTCCATCAGGTTTGGTTCAATTTGGTTTAAGACTATTCTATAGTCAAATTTCATCATTATTATTATAATACTGTAAGTAATGGACAGATATGACAAATAAAAAGCTAATTATAAAATTTCCCCAGATGTGGGACTGTTCCTTTTTGTGGATTTTAACTTTATAAGCAATTACAGTTCATTCTATTAACAACTGGACAAACGTCACCTGCAAACGAGGATCACACGATAAAAACATCCATCATCCATATCCTTCCATCATTATTGTTTTGCAGGGAATTTGATAAACATGGAAAATAGACATAACGACTAAATTACAACCCCGATTATTTTTACTTGAAATCTCCTTCCTGCTTTTCTGGCAGATGTTTGCTGTTTCAAACGATTACATCCCAAAACGCGCTGTTTACGGCCTCGGATTTACTCCACTAAAGGAACGAGGCAATAATTGGTTTTGATTGGCTCCGCTCACTGTTGAATTTCCCACTAATCAGGCTGTTTTGCAGCTTTTGAGCTGGAAAGCCTCCAAAACAGCAGGTTTAGCCCTGTTTAAGTACACAGAGCTGCTGCTGTCGACCTGTGAACATTCTGCCTGTGAACGCGTTCCCATGAAAATCCATCCAATTCAATCTTGAATTCATTTGCCTGCCTTTTGTAATTAGCATTTTATTTGCTGACGTACTCACTCGACATGTTTTTTAACACTCGCTTGGCTCTGCTGCAAAGTGAATCATGTCATCACTGAAGTTAAACTGATACGTTCAGATCAGCGTAACGAGCAGTAATCACCACTGTCATTAACTTTTTATTAAAATACATATAGTGACAATTACATATCTGGTTACAGATGAATCAGGGAATCACACCCAGACACCACCCTGTCCCTTCCAGAGTGCCATCTGTTTCCTCCTGCCTTGCATAATCCTTGGTAAACAGTCGTGACTTCTTCCAAATTGTTGTTGGCAGTTGGTTCGCTGGCAAACTTCGGATTTTCATCGAGGAAGATCCGAGCAATCATGATGTAAGTATTGGACATTTGGATCCACGGTGAAAACATCTGTCCACACGAGCACAGGCTGTGCAGAGGAACTTGAGACACTCTATGATCAAGCTGTGAATAGACAGTAAAATATCACAGGAGGAGGACAACACTTTGTTTTATAAAGTCCAGTAATAAACATCTTGTTTAGGGCAAATCTTTAATTTTTAGCCTTTGTTTTTACTCCATAATATCAGTATTGGTATTAGCTCCCACAAATCCATATGGGTCAGGCTCTAGATCCTATTTCTGGAGTTTTAGTGAATGTATGTCCAATATCCATGTTCCTTTTAGCTCTTTATGACGATATCTGTCCCTGTCACTGTTAAAGGCTTCAGTTTATTCACCAACTGGTCTCTAACCTTGATTTGCACAGGGAAAGGAAGTTTGTATCATTGAAAATGGCTGAAAGCTGCACCTGAGGGAATACAACGTGCTGTGAGTGTGATTAAAGTGAACCAAAATAATTACATTTCCAAATTACAGTGAGCTGACGGACAACATGAAAGTGTTTGGTAATGTTATGTCTGTGCATTTATCAAGGTTAGATTTGCATAAACGTGCAGATGCAGTACACCAGTAAATTAGCTGCCTCGCTCATGCTTTACGGCCACTGGTGCATCCACAGTCTGTGTTACTGGCAACGTCTTGTCATATTTATGTAAACTGGCGGCGTCAGCGTTTGTAAACTGGCGCTTTCTCACGATTACTCGGCCGATGTGCTCACGCCAGCTCTGTTCGCTGCCGTTTCTCTCCCCGCTCCACCGGCCTCCTCCTTATGTGGAATATATGTTTTAATGTGCAAGCGTGAGTGTGACATTTTGACAAATATGCCTATTTGCTTTCTTGTCAAGGGTGAGACCAGAAGCAATACCGCCGTCATGTCCTCATGATAAAGTTATATCGTAAAGTAGGTTTGGTGTAGTAATGTAAATCATGTCAGGAGGTGGGTAAATTAACTTGTGTCAAAAACTGTGAAGTGCTTCCGAAGCTCACTAATTAACATGTCACACATTTTGAAGGCTCAAACTAGAACCGGTCGTATGTCTTTAATGGACATGAACTGCAATCACTATGGACCTTTTTTTTTTACGTTAAAATAGCAGCTTCAGATTTATTTTATGTAACGCTGACTTGGAATATGGATATTGGTGCTGATTTGATTTTCACTCCAGCATTAATATCATCACAACTACAAAAGTAGGCCGTAACTCGGTTTAAGATACAAAACAATCTCGACAGTGTATTTGCCAACTTGTTTTCTAAACCTTTTTTCTGACTAATATATAAGTTGTTGTCCTGTGTGATCTGGGGCCACTGCACGAGTCGATGCTTGTGGTTAAACACCCGTGAGAGGAAAATTAGTGGGTTGTGATAAAGAATTGGACCCAACATGCACCTCAGACGTCGGCCAACAGCAAAACAATACGTTTTAACAACAGTTGAGTAATTGCCTTTGTGTTAAGAAGTGTTTAACTGACCGGTAGTCTCAGCATGAATTCAGAATCAGGTTCAGAGTAATGCTGAACTGTAGATCAGGTATAAAGACACAGAAGTCATTCTAAGCTTCAGGCTGGAAACGTTTTAAAATACGAAGAAATTCCAAACAGGTTTTTCGGAATACACTGCATGCACATTACGAAGTTACATAGCGTTGCGTTATAAACAAAGCCCTTCACGTTCCCGTTGGTTACATCTGCTCGCTCCAGTGCAGCTCACTTCTTATCCGGCTGTGTACTTTGCAGGGACACTTGTGCTTCAAAGCAGCTGGAAACGGGCCAAGAGATCTCGCCTGCGACAAGCTGGCATCTGCCTCCAGCACCTCGAATGAAACCTGCTCCTCTGTAACCTCTGAACTTATTAAAATGCCATCGTGGTCCGACCTGGTCCGACCCGTCCTGGAAGTGGGTTAGAGTAATGTAGTGATGTTAAGACAGACCCAGAGGACCATTTCCACATTTCTCCTTATTATCATCTCTCATGCCTGACTGATCGTAAGGGTTTGATGAAAGCATTTAGTCATTATCTTTGGCTGTGAGGCTTTATTACGGAGCCTTACAGCTTTTTACGGGACTGAGAGCTCATTTATTACTGTTCCTTTTATACAAGAGTGTGCTGGCACTGTCTCTCTCCCCTGATAGAGCAGCTATCGGGCCCTGTTTTATTCCTAAGTCCAATCTTGGCCATTTCATGTCTTTTAAATTGTATGTGTGCAACGTTTGGTTTAATGCTATATTCACACTGCTGCGTATTATCCCTTTGCCTTGAGTCCTTACAAAGTTACATAAAGGAGCTTTACAATACTCTGCTGCTAATGGTTGGAACTTTGGCCCCAAGCTGCTTGATTATATATGTCACGGACGGAGAGACACAAGGGACATTTCTAAGTGTTTTTTGTTGTACCGTTAGATTTGTCTTTCACTCTGTAGGGAATGTTTACCTGTCACCTTGATAACATGAATCATAGAGTTTAGTTTTGACTCATTCTATCAGTACAATAACTGTCTTTCTAAATTTCACAGCATCAGGCATTTTAATGTGAATTATTCTGTAACTAAACCCACACAGTTCCCCTCTTCTCTTTGTTATTAGATCTGCTGTTTTGTTTCCTTTCATTCTTATTAGTACATTCAGTGCACGATGGCCTCCACCCCCTTCAACCTGTAGCAGAGTTCTCCTCACACAGAATCATTTCAAGCCCTTTTGCAGGACCTTTATTCAGGTGGTCATCATTTTTTTATTCACATCTTTAATCCCCAGTCTTTAGCATTTATTAGCATTAAATGGATGAATTTAATAAAGGCCTCATAAGTCACTATAATGCAGTTGCAAGCAGATGTAGGGTTTTATTTAGCACTGATTCCTAAGATGTAGTTACCCTTGTAGAAAGGAGAGATATTATACAGTTTAAACTAACGTCTTTTTTTCTACTATAAATATATATAAACAAAAAGAAAATACAACAAAAGGCTAATAACCACAATATACAGGGGTCAATGACGTATAAGGATTTTCAACAGGCCAATTTTAAAATACAAAAAAAAAGAATATCCATTATAATTATTCAAACATTAGGAATGTTGTGTACACATAAAATCATATAAAAATTTAAAATTATTTGATTTTAGTGTTTTTTCATCTAGATGAATTGGCCGGGGCCTTAAAAAATGTCATGTGGTGCGACTGTAATTTATCTTAAAATTAATTAATTTCCTTAATATGCTTACATTTTTTTTTTTTACAATTTCTCAATAATATAAAGTCATTAGTAACAAAGTAGTTGCATTTCTTTCGAATTTTTGTAAATAATGATCTCATATTTTTGTTCTATAATGTCACCGTCCCCTTATTAAATGTAGTTAACAGACTTATTTTTCCGGTAAAGTGCATAAAATTGATAAAAATGTTTTTAAAAATACCATTCATTTAAGCATACTGTATCAGTGATTAATATTTCAGCCACAGAAATTTTATATTTTACTTTAAATTTAATACCGGTCTTGGTATTATTGGTCGCATCACATGATGAGTGGTCGCTCCAAATGATATGAAAACCTCCTATCGTTTTAAAAAGATCAATAAACAATAAATTCCATACAAAAATTTGACTTAAACCAGATTTTATTAAAATTTCATAGAATTTTCATGAACACAAACATTTCCTAAACATTTTTTTTAATAAAAATCTCATCAAGAACATTTAAGTGCAGCACACATTGTTGTGAACAAACATTCCATTAAACTGGCTGCTCTTGTGCTACATCTACATCAACCAGAACTGGTGGGATGTTCTCCATAGACGGCGTAAGGTCGAACACAGCGTTTGCCATATTTTCACATAAGAGCAATATGTACTTCATGTTGCTTTATTTGTAGTTTTCATTTTAAAAATGTTTTAACATACCTTTCTCTTCTCTGAGCAAGGTTCTCCGCTCTTGCTACAGGGTCAGAATTAACACGGTGCACATGGCGAGCGTTTTTTATTTTGCTTGGAAGTGGCATCTGGTAAAATAAATTTAAACAGTTATTAATAAATAAACACATAAATAAATAATAAATTACTAATAAATTCATAATAACCGAGATAAAATTACATGTTACATTTTTGGGGCGGTATTTATTCATGATATTGTACAAAAATTAAACATAAACCGTTGTTTCTGAAATATTAGAAAAAAATACTCTAATTGCATAGAAATATTTTCCAAATAATACTAAAATAAAGTACTTTATGTACATAAATCATTAATTGAATTTAAAAAAGCCCCAAAACTCCCAATCTAGGACATATGTCTATCATGTAAAACACTCGCACCACATTTGGTTGCACCGCATGATATTTTTCTAGTTCAGTCAAAATTCACAGCCACAGAATTGGCCACCGAAAGAAAACAAACTAGGTCAGCACAAAAGGTCACTATGACATTCATAATCAAAATATATATATTTTTAGAAATAACTTAGAATTCATAGTTTTTTTGAGGTCATACCACATGATATCCAAATGTGGCAACTACATACCAGCTGTGAAAAAGGTTTTTTTTTTTTCAAATTTGAGAGAGAGTTACAAACCTGTTGCTGCTTCCATGGGTCCTTGGCAAAATGGTTTATGATGCAACTTCCTGTCTTTGAATGGATTTCAACATCAAAGTCCCAAATAGGTCCTTTCTTGATGGTCGCACCACATGATATTTCATAAAATGGACGTCATCGGACAAAGTTTGTTTGTATACTATGATGGAAATATAAATGCAAATGCTTTGCAATTTTGTACAGGATTACAAAACACTTTGGAAATCATGCCAAATATGGCAGAAAATAAATTTGAATAGATTTTGAGTAATTTCAAAGAAACTGACTGCACAACAGCAGTCATGGCCGGACGGTCGCACCACATGATATTTTGACACTTTAAAAAACAGAAACATTTAAATAACTAATGGTTTTTGGAAATTTAAAGTGTGTACATATACGGGACAGGTACTACATATATATGGTATTTCTTTATGTATTTAAACCTTTTTTTAACAGAAGAAAATGCAGTCGGACAGAAAATATAGGCGTCACGTCAATGACCTGTAGATATAATAACAAAAAAAAAGGAAAGTTACTGAGGGGCATCAAATTCGGTCATGCACTAATTTTCTACACTGTTTTACCATGTCAGTAATTTATTTGCAGGATTGTCGGTTATATATTCCAAACTCTAATTTCACTCGTTTTCAATCAGCGTTAAAATAACAATCATATTTTGCAGATTCTTTACATTCAACCTCTATCTTGACTTGTGGGCTTTTATTGTGAAAGGGAGTGTTGTTTAGTGGAAAGACTGGAATTTATTGATGAATTAAACTCATATTTAAGCTAAAAAAAAAGGGCAGTAGTGTTACTCTTTTGAGAGTAGTGCATGTGGAAACTAAACTACAGCCAATGAGATGAACAGTTGTTACAAGTGAAGTTAAGGCTCAGTAAAAAGTCACTTCTCAAACTTCTCTTCTCTCCGGGGAAATGTGCCTGCAGGGAAAACTGTCTGTTGTCCAAAACAGTATCGTGCTTTGAATACCATGTTCCACATCTTCTACAGATGTCTGACAGGTGTCTGAATTTCCCTAACAACAGATCCAAGCACAGATTTGTTTCATACACTGTGTTTAAATATTCTTCTCCTGTATTTGCAAATATTACTCCCCCGGTCTCATCAGTATTTTTGGAAACCTTTCGTATTTGTTTTTTGCAGAACGGGCTCTGTCAGAGGAGGAGCGCTGACCTTTCAGATCCACCCCAGTGACCCAACAGCCGCAGCAACCAGTGTGGAAAGATCTGTGACAGACAATCCGCTGTCAGACCCATGGTTAATGTATAAGCTGCAGAGAGCGACCTACATGTGCAGCAAGACGGTGACAGAGGAGGAATGTTAACCTGCTGTTTGGCCTCGAATCCCACACTGTGTCATTTCCCTCTGAGTCAGCTTTAAATGCATCGCAGGAATCTCTGGCAGCAATCTGAGTTGTAGGTAAGCGTTAAAAAAGGGCAAAACATTGTCTTCGCACACGCCCAGAAACACATCCTGTTTGTCAGTTTAACTAAATATCGGAAATAGAAGTTAATTTGTCCAATTATTAGTCAGCATCCAGATTAAATTATTCTAAATACACCTGCAAACTTAAACTACTGTGGTTTAATTGTCATTGTGCACAAAACCTTGCACATCCAAACTTAATAAGCAGCAGGTTGCTGGACAGAAGCCACGAGAACCAGGAGAGAAGAAATGTCTGCACACCAGTTAAAGCCCAAACTGGAGCTCCAGCTTTTTCCTCCTACACCAGAATTCGTATCTGGGGATTAGCGAGGCCTGGTTCTTGGCAACAGAGGCACAAACAGCAGCTGCACATCAGCCTCCATCTGCCACTGCTTTCATCCATCCCTCATTCCTCCGTTATTAAGTAAAACTTGAGAATTTGTGGCCTGTCAGGATGTGCCGATGACTCATGGCAAAGAACTGGCGTTTTTATTACAAGATGCTGTTCATTAAGATCAACGTGGCTCATCAGCAAGAAAAGAAGAAACTGACGTAAAGTCTTTTTGATCTTCAGTCACGCCAGGGACTGTTTTCATTCCGTAAAATTCCTACATTGAAGTAACTGAAGTCAAACTCTACACACTTTTTATTTGAGGAACTATAAACTTTTCTATTTTTCCCAATAGAATAACAGACGATAGTGTCTGAGCAGTGAAATATGACAGCTGCTAACTGACAATACATTTTTCCTTTAGCCTCCAAATGTTAATAAAAGACATTATCAAACAATCGTGCTGCTGTAGGTAGTATACATTGTTATTAGTAGTCAATCAATCATTTCATATATTTTTGTCCAAAAAAAACCCACGAAAAAATGTCAGAGGACAGCAAGGATGTTGTCATGTTTGCATTTAGGTAACATTTGTACTGAGTCAGTTGGATTAATGATACAGCATATATTAGTAGTATTAGTATTATTTTTTGTTTTAATTTATTGTCCTTCCATTTGTATATCTGATTTTATGTTGTACTGGTGATCCGGAGGCAGTTTTCCACCCTTTCTGGGTGATAACGTTCTATTCATTATATTACATATTATTATTATTTAACATTATTCCAAATACACTCCACTGAAACTATTAAACTCTGGCTTAGCTACAGATTTGCCTGTGCTACCCAAAGGGGCAACTGGCACACCCACAATTCAGATGAAGAATTTATTCAGTCAAAGCCTCGCTAAAACATTTTGTCTCAAATGCAGGAGATGAAGTCTAATTTCATTATTTGCAAAAAATGCAAAAAGTAATTTTCTCCATCCACCAGTCAAACTAAAGGTTGATACATGTGCAACCTGTGACCCCAGCGAGCATCACAGGAGACTAGCAGGTTAAATATAAACCTAAATGCTAAACAATGCAATGTCTGCAGTGCAGCTTTTGTTCGCCTCCAGTTCAAAACGAAACAGAGTTCTCTGTTCACCTGTTAAAAGAAACCTGGTGTTGATGAGCAGCCGGAGCCACTGAGGAGGATGTTGCTCTGTGTGACTCCTCTGGCGCCATCGCCTGCAGGTGAAGGGTGTGAAGACAAAATCTGATGATGCAAAAACTGCAGCAGATCTCTCTGCAGCAGAGGAAGCTGCATGCCAGCCCGTGGTGGTCTGGGCGGGACAGTTGGCTGGAATATACCAACCTTGGTGCCACTTTAACCTTGATATAAAGGGGCAGATTCAGCAAAGCAGGACTGAGAGACCGGGGGGGCCTCTTGGTCGTTTCAGTTACCACCAGCTCATTTTCACTTTGAACATTGTACAGATGTTTTCACCTGCTCTCTTCACCTTTAACCTCCAGCCATAAAGCTGTTCATTATACACCTCCTGTGTTCCAGCATAATGATCTTTTGATCATTTAATTGTTGCCGCGACTCATCGGATAAAGAGTCAGTGACTTAGACTGTTACACTAAACTATGCTTTATGGGTTAAACTCATTTCCGGGCGAGTTAGCTTGAAGAAAATTAATCAGAATTTAGTCAATAATAAATTTGGCATAGCCTCATTTTAGATAGCAATCATTTAATTTCATTCAAATTAATTTGGCTCTGCTGGAAGTGTAAATTAACCTGGCCCATATACCAGCGCCCCGGTGAAATATTTACATTCTTTAGCCAGGCGTCAGTTAATTGATTTCAGCAGCCTGCCAAACAATCACATCCTAAATTGTTGTTTAATTAAAACGGCCACAATCTCTCCAGGGAGAGAAGTTTTTGTGATAAATTAAAGAAACAAATGCTTGTGCGAGAAGTGTTCTTAATACTGAAGAAGTGGTGTGTGTGTGCATGTCTGTGTGTGATGGAATAAAACATTAATATATTGGGAGAAAACACTTGGATTGGGCTGTTTACTTGTCCTGTGGTGAAGCTTTTCCTTTTTTTGGGGAATTGTAAAGGTGACCTGAAGCTGCACCACCGCTGCTGCACAAAGAGCTGCTCACCTGTTTATTCAAAGTTCAGTGAAGCTCGACTCAATACGCAATAACCCTGAACTGGAGGATCGGTCACTTAGGTTGATGGGTCCCAGGTGCTGCAGCTACAGAGCTCTGGTCGCCTGTTTATTCAAAATGTATTATTATTAAACGTGTCACGTGTCTAAATCGCTGCACTTCCTTGGGCTTCTTAACAACACACATGTTCCGAGTGTGAAGCCAATAAGATGAACGTCTCTCTGGATGTGTGAGCCACAGGCCGACAGACAGACGTTTGTGGAATTAAATAAAAATCCCCAAATGATGAAAAGGGGATTTGGCTGTTGTTATTAATATTTCTTCCATCAGTCAGACAAAATGCTTCTCACACCTACTGACGCTTTAAACTACTTTGAGTGAGGAAGCGACGCCACTGCCAGATGCATTTTCTTCATATGTGCAGTTATAAAAGAGTAGTTTTTATATGTAGTAAAGAAAAAGGACACGTGTAGAATGAAGCAATTCTGAATTATTGTTTGATTTTATTTCACAAAGGCATTAGTGAAAGTAGGAAGTTAAATTGCAGGTTCCTTGCCCAGCCATGTTGTATAAGAGAAACACATTTTTAACTCGAGGTTGTCACTCAAAGTCAAAGCAAACATGTGACAAGAATAACAATAAGAAAATATATAAAGTTTTTTTAAAGAAATATAATAATCAGACGCGTTCTAGCTTTGATCTGTGTCTGCTGCAGGTAAACGCTACAGGACGTAACTCTCCGAGGTTTCAAACCGTCGCCGCCACAGACTTGAATCTCTGTTTGGACACCTGGAGGTCAGAAGATTTAAGGAGTATATTATGAGGATACAGATGTTGCTACTGAGCACAGCTAAAACCAAATACACAATCCCCCCTTCATGAATACCAAAAAAACCTCAGTCTATGAATAAGAAAACAGCAGCCGGCTCTCCCTCCACCTCCACCGTCACTTTGTAGAAAAACAAACTCGGGTCTTTCGATTTGACGGTTCAATTCTCGGGCTCCGGCTGTGACTGTCGACGGTGGAAAAATCTGAAAGCGCAGTTTAAATATAACTTTTTTTATTTCCTTCCCTTGTGCCGTAACAGCAGGTGACGGTTGATATGGTTAATGTCATTGTTCGCGATGGCTTCTGAATTTTTGCTGCACAGGCCTCAATGTGCCACCTGTGTAATCTGCTATTTATTCTGCAGACAGCGTATTCCTTTATTTTTTATTTTTTCCACAAATGGTTTTCGCATCAGCAGGAGTTGTATTCTAGTTTCTTCTCTTTATCAGATGTCTTGTTTTTAACCGATTTTATCTCAGCCACGCAAACTAAATTAAAAATTAAAACCAAAAATGTACAGTAAATATTCATTTTTAACACCCTGCATCGACTGCAAATCATATTCTTCATTTTATTCCCTTTGGCAACACACGTAATTGGCTGTTCATATTGGCTTTGGCAGCGCACTTCAGATAAATTGCCTTCAGTGATTCCTCTATTTCAGTTGGATAAATCTACTCAGCATGACACACAATCTGACATAAGATTTACACAAAATAAAAACTCAGACCGTCTCATTTACAAAACTCCACATGATCAGTTTTTCTATCAGGTGTCAGGAAGAAAACCGTGTTTTTTAGTTTCAGTGACGTCCTGGAAAGTTGGACATCTGGAAGTTGTCCCCCTGGAGTCCTGGGTTGTCATAGACCCTGCCTCCGAAGTTCAAGTCCAGAGGTTCGCTGTTGTCCAATCTGAGGACTGGAGATCAGGCAAGTTTTTACAATCACCACTTGAATATTAAAAAAAACATTTAAAAAACATTATTGTTCTAATCCAACAGTTACTTTTGGTTTGTAGTGTAGTGCCATCTCGTGCTTTTGATGAGCCAGAGTCTGTGTAGTAGTGATAGTTGAATGGAGATGTAATATCGAAGTCCAACCAATAAACATGCTCGAACGATTACGAGTCAGTCTCAACTGTCAATCATGAAATTTCTATAGCATCAAATAATATCAAACGTGAACACTTGAACTTACATTAGTGGGATAAGAACACCCTAATATGACAGAAACCAACTTTAAGAAAGTTTTAGTCCGTATGCCATCTGTTAACATGGTGGAGGTTGGGGTTCATAAGCCTATACTGCAGCCGGCCACTAGGGGGGGATCAAGACAATCCGGCCACTCGACTTGACATCAATCTTAACATAAAGTCTGCGTTCAAGTCCCATTGAATGGTATCAAGTTGTTCCTCCTCAGTGTTTGATTGAATCTGACTTATCCTAAACATATAAGTTTGTTTTTTTAAGGTGGCAAAAACAGCTGACTCTCAAACACCTAACTTTCAGTCTGATTCCTGTATCCTGCAGCAGAAAGAAGCATGCAGTTTAATTTCAGTTGGACCGTGAGAGAAGGTTAAGTGTGGGGGGGAACCGAGGGCTAAAAGGAAAAGGTTAACATTTTTGGAAACACGCTTAGAATTAGATGAGAAGATCAATACCACTTTCATATGAAGCTGCAGCCCTTGGCCTCCACTGAGCGTCGAGACCGGAGTGTGAAAGTGTTTCACTTGATTTCCAGGAGCTAATGTATCAGACTGTTTCTAAAAGATGTTGAACTGCTGGGAAACAGTGTCTGACTCAATGAGTGACTCATATATAGACTGTGTATGAAGATGAATGACACGATAACCCCTCTAGAGTAAAGCCAAAACATCTTGATCACCCCCTGTTGGCTGGCTGCGGTATTGCGGATAAACCCCTGGCTCCTCCATGTGTGTGAATGGGACGTGGACCCAAATTAAATGTCACAAATTAGACAAATGTCTGATAAAGATGTTTTTTTGTTATTTAGGTATAGTTATTTTAACACAGATGTAGGTTCAAGTGTTTATTTATCCTGTAAGTTTAGTTTCAATTAGTCATTCGTCATGATTGACAGCTAAGACTAACTCCACGATCACCACTACACAACAAAAATCACGTCAAAAGCGCAAGATGGCAGCCACCAGATCTTCATTCATGTACACTTGAGTACTTTATATTCAGCCATTGTTATTATACTGCAATCTGCAGCCGACCTACTAGAATGACCATTTTTAGGTTTGGTCAGATCAAGTTTACAACCCTAATCAAATCCCAAACAAGCAATCACAGATAAGCGAGATTATACTGGGACTCAATTGGGAAATCTGCAGGCAAACAAAGTTCCACATTGATTTTGCAGGGTGTGTGTGTGGTGGAGCTTGCTCACCTGGGTCCGAGGGATACACCTCCACCAGTTTCCTGTGAGAAAACCCCATCTGGTGTTTCTTTTTCAGGATGACGTAGACCACCAGTCCCACGATGGCTATGGCCACTCCGGTTCCCAGCACAGCCGCCCATACTCCGTTCCTGCGGTGCTTGTGTTGATCTGATGTCAAACCTGTGTGGGAGGAGCGAGGGGGTCGAGGGGGAGGGAAATGATTTGTCAACACTGAAAATGATTCATATCAGCTGCTGTGCGTCGAGCGTTAATTGTCAGATAATTATGGCTGAAATGTGTTTTTTGAGCACTTTGCATTCACACACACTCCAGCTAGTCAGCTGTGTAGATTTGTTTCATTAACACAGCCATAATTAATGCAATCAACATTCCAAAGTCATGATCATTTGATGAATGCATTTGAATATTAATAAGGCAGCAGCCTGTGCTTATTACTGTACTTCCCATTATTACTCGTCAGGTTTATTATTTAGCTCTAAATCATAACGTGTATTATCTCAAGGCTCTTAACAGAGCACAGTCCAGATCTGATGATACTCTAAGAGACATTTCCAGCTTAAGCAACAGTGAAGACACAGAAGCTCCCTTGTTACAAGAAGAAACCTCAGTCAGAATCAGTCAAAAATAAACCTTTTTCACATAAACGTATAATAATATGTAACTTTGGCCACCAGGGGTCTCTCAATCAAATCAATAACAAAAGTTGGATGAAGTTGGGAAGCAGTGTGGGATCATGGGAGTTGTTGTCTTCACCAACACTGCTGTTGAAAATCTACCTGACGGGACTCAGGCGCAAATCATGTTCACGGGTGACTTCTTTTATTTAAGTTTTATTCACTTTAGCAGCAAAAAGGTGACTAAAATGCAACGTCCCGCTACTTTGAATAAAATTGGTGATTTCTCTGCGTTTGAACATTGTTGTGAAACATCTTGTCCAAACCAGCCAGACTGGTCCTGACCGGTTTTGGTTCGGTATCCAAACTCAAATGCAAATAATCTCTATTTCCCTGATCGAAATCCCTTGTAGCTGTCGTTTGTTGTTGTTGTTTTTGCGATGCTGATGATACAGACAGTAATGTTCGCCTGTTAGTGTGAAGGAGGGCATTATTGTGAAATTCTCCTGAGGGTTCAGCCTCTTTACGTTAATGACCCCCTGACTTTTCTCTTTTTCTTTCGCCACCCTGAAGTTGACATTTGTGGTTTTTCGCTGAAACCTCTCAACAGCAGTTGGAGAGATTACCATAAATGTCAGTGCAGACATTTAGGTCAAGGTAAACAGTGACTGTTTGCTGTATTTGATTTATTACTGAATAACTGTAGAAACTGATGACATTTACATCTCTGCCACTGTGAGCATGTTAATATGCACCGCGCCGCCTCACAGAGCTGATATAGAGTAGACATAAAACACCCGATGCCAGTGTAACAATATGTATGTTACCCTGGTACAGTGAGGTCAGGCAGCTGTAGTGCATTTTATTTTATTATCTAATGTCAGGACAAGCATTGTTGCCTTGCACGCCCATATTTACAGGCTCCGCGTTTATCTGTGCTCAGCCGTTTGTGCTCTCGTGCAGTTTCCGTGCGCGTGCTGTGCCTGTCACGGTAACTGTGGGCAGGTTACTTCCTTCGGTGTTGCCCGCCGCTTCACAACTGTTTCCCCCACTGGTTATTGCCCTCATCTGTTAGTGTTATGTCCTGCTGTCACATCTGTCTGTGTGATGTGAGTTTTATTTTAATCCAAACTCTGCAGTTACTCGATAAAGACCTTTTTTTTTTCCTCCACTTGTCGAAAGCTCACTCATGTAAGTAGCATTGAGAGAGAGAGAGAGAGGGACAGAGAGAGATATAGAGATATAGAGATAGATAGATAGATAGATAGATAGATAGATAGATAGATAGATAGATAGATAGATAGATAGATAGATAGATAGATAGATAGATAGATAGATAGATAGATAGATAGATAGATGGATAGATCAGTATGTTTCCTCGAAAACAACATTTCTATAGCTTGGGGTAATCCAAAAATACTTTTTGGCACTTTTTTACAAGCAGCAAAGCCACTGAGGTCATATTCATTTCCTGAATGTGACCCATTTTCAGTAGTAACAGTTATATATGAGCTTATTTAGATGTTAAATAAGCTGCACAATCATCATCAGTTCTCACCCGCTGCCCGCTCATGTTTAGTCTATTTTTACCCATTTATGTAAATAATATATTTACTACCTGTTTCAGAACTTTTCTATATCCGGTGCAGGACTCTCAGATCGAATTAAAGTATTTATGACAATCAGCCTTTTTTCATATCTCCTCTGTCTCTTTTTTATTTTTTGACACCACAAGCGTGACTGGTCTCTCGTCCCCTGCACAGTGGCAACAGTGTCTTTGTCCTCGGTCCCTGACTGCTGCGTTCAGGGGCTTTTTTTTTTACCCCTAAAACAGGGTTTCATTGTCTTGCTAAGAAGTTGCCTGTAATCGATCCCTCCAGTCAACGCAGGCACCTCGATGGCACCTGAAACCCAAATCCGACCTTTTCCTTTGAAAGACTGGCCGTTTGTCCTCTGACAGTGGGAAAATGCACGCAGGCAAATGTGGGTCAGGGAAAGGGTGGAAATAAAAAAACAATATGCAAAGCAAGCAACAGAGATATATGTGCTCCTGAGCTACGAGCGCATGTGTTTCCTCAAAGTCTCTGAGGGGGTTTTGTTCCCGGTTTTGTTGCCCAATAACTCTTGTTCTGTTATCTGTCAAACCTCAAACTCAGTTATAAGCGCCGGGAATTTCACATGAACGTTATATTTCTCCCGGTATCTGTCTGTAGAGAAATGTCACGCTGATAGGGCGGCACACAAAGACACAGAACTATACACCAGATACTGTGACACCTTAAACTGCAGTGGTACCTCTGTCTGCGCTGCTCCCCGAGGCTCCGTCTTTGTCCGTCTTGTTGGCCTTCTCAGGTGTGATCGGAGCGAGAGGGGTCGTGGGCACAGGGCCGGTTCCTGTGGTGTCAGAGGGGAACGCTGCTGTGGATGAAGACGTGATGGACGTCTCATTTAACCCCGGTGTCGTTGTGGTTGCTGCAGTTGTTGTGCCGTTGTTTAACCCCTTATTCTTCTCCGGTGGTTGTTGCGTAGCGTTGATCTTTGGCGCCAAGGTTGTCGGGTGTAAATGAGTGCGATTGGAGAAGGTGGTGGAGTGAGGAGGAATGGCATGAGGGGTGGAGGTTTGATTGGTCATCGTTGAGTTGTGAGGAATGGAATCAGCGGTGGAGGTTTGATTGGTCATCGTTGAGTTGTGAGGAATGGAATCAGCGGTGGAGGTTTGATTGGTCATCGTTGAGTTGTGAGATTCCTCCTCAGCTCCTGTCATGTTTCTCTGGCTTGAGTTTGTGGGAATTGTTGTTGCAGTAGTTGGAGCAACTGTGGTGTTTGACATTTTATGCTTCTTGATTGTACGATTTGAAAATTTGAGAGACACCAGCAGAACACCAGATGTTTTATTTTCACTCATTTCACGACTGGACATGTTTTCATCTCCAAACAGAGTCATGGAGCCCGATGGAACTCCAGCACCGGCATCATTGTTTGAATCCATAGCATCTGCATATGGTTCCGATTCAAACCCCGGCTCCTCCTTAGCGACCGGAGCCTTTTTATTTCCGTCTTTATGTCCCTTTAGGAGTTCACGGAGCCATCCTTGATTAATCGTACGACCCGGAGAGTCGGTTGAATCTTGGAGCAACGCCAGGTGAAAGGTCTGGACGATCAGGAGGAGGCACACCGTGATTTTTAAATACAGTTCCATTTTTACTTTGGTGTCACTCTGAAACACATGAGAGAACATAAAACATCATTTTAAGCCTGAAAAAGTAAATAATCCGCATGTTGTCTTCAAAGTAACTCATCACATAATTTTGTTGTTCAACAACTTTGAATTGAGATCATTACATGATTAAATTCAATTTAATAGTATATTGATAATTCACAGCAAATTGTCGATACACAATAACAACATTTTCATTTTTGTTTTACACGTGTGGAGAGTTTGGTTTGAAGGTTATTTTCTCAAGAAACTGTTTTGTGTTGAGTTTCACTGTTTAGTCTTGATCCTTGAAAAAGCTGTTAAAAAAAAATAACAACATAATCTCGAGGTCCACTTACTCGCTTGTTTGGAAGCTATTGACCGTATCACATGACCTTCATCTGCAGATAAAGACTGTGGTCATGAAACTGGAGATGCTCCAACATATTGTTCTGAGCACTTTCACAACCTCTTTCCTGCATTTTCTCAAAAGACGAAACCAGATCAAAGTTGGTCAAAAGCTGCAGAACAAGTATGTTAGTGGACTTTGAGTTAAACTGTTGTTTCCAGGGCAAAATAAAAAGTGACTATAGTAAATCTTCCACATGGCAAAAGTATAAGAAAGTTGTATATCATGTTATTACACACACTCCCTATAGCTTCCCTCGACAATATTCTGTATTCATGTTATGGCAAATGGACTGCAGTTATATAGTGCTTTAATAGTGGACCATTGAAAGTCGATCATACACACACACACACGCACACACACAAACAAATGACCAACCAATGGACAGGGCGGAAAACATAACCTCCTTGGTGGAGATGATTCCTTGTTGTTTTTGAGATGAAACATATAGAAATTGAAAAAGACTAAAAAGAAGTGTGCTTTTTTTGGTTGTTTTCTATTTCCTTTCCCTCAGTGACTGACACCTCTGTTCACCTCCTGCCCCTAAGCTCCTTCGGGACGGAGCCACGGGACTTGAATCTGCGTTCAGCGCGGCCTCCGAACTCCCCCTGACCACATGCAAAGAGTCAGTGTGAATCAAGACATCTCTGCTCGTTCCCATTTTTCCAGCAGCAACAAAAATCACCTGCCTAAAGAGCACAGGTCGTCTGCGCTGACACGAGTCAGGAAGAAAATCACTGAGCGACTGATCCCGTCACACACACCTCCGGGGTCTTTTCCAGGAGTCGCCCAGTTGACGTTGGCGGTGAACATGGGGCCGAAACACCGTGAACATGACATATCCTGGCTGCTACATCAGGTTGTTGTTGAGTTTCAATGCAGTCAA
Organism: Hippoglossus stenolepis; assembly: GCF_022539355.2. Lineage (NCBI taxonomy): Eukaryota > Metazoa > Chordata > Actinopteri > Pleuronectiformes > Pleuronectidae > Hippoglossus > Hippoglossus stenolepis. The sequence continues at coordinate 5,475,619 of NC_061483.1, forward strand.
CCCTGCGTTGTAACACAGCAGGTCCCAGCACAATCTCCTGTGAGATCTGTGACATTTTGACAGTGTGAGCATACACCAATGCCCTCTGAGCTGTGTGTCGTCCCCTCGGCGTCACACTAACACACAAATGACTCCAGCTATTCCCTGCAGGCCACTCTGTTGACCGGCTGCTTTGTTGTGACCTGCTTCTTGTTCAGAGCGCAGCTGTGAAACAGAGGTTCTGAACATGCAAATCTGGTTTTACCTGTCGTGACACTTTAGCAAGTTTTGCATAGTTGACTGGTGCACGGCTAACTGGAAATAAATTGAAAATTTCATACAGCCCAATGGATCAAAAATATGTATCTTTCAAATAAGCTGGGGCAAATCATCTGCCTCATTTAAGTGCTGATGGAAACTTGTCGTCAATCACCAAAGTGAAACGTAAATGTCCTCCAGTGGTCAGTGTCTGGAAAGGTTTGTTTATCGTCTCACACGTCTCTGTGACTTTCTGCTCTGTGGGAAATGAATGGAGAGCCTGTGGGTTGTTAATGGTGCGACCTGCCGCGTGGAAATGGGATAAATCAAACAGTTAACGTTTGCTGATGATACGACACTAAGAACACATCATTAAAGAAAAATGGCTCAATCCACCGAGATGGGGGCAGAGAGGGTGGACGATTCATAAGCGTCCAACGCTGCTGCTGCAGTGGAAACAAGAAAGTGACCTGTCTGTTCGTGACCGGAGACTTTTCAGCTTCAACGCTGGATGAAATCTTTTTTTTTTTTGTTTCTTCACCGCTCTGATTTGTCAAGTTGTCGCAAAATGTTTTCAATCCAATCAGAGAGCGTGAAATTCAGTCGCATACAAAACTTCAGAGGCTGCATCTGAAGACCCCTTGAGTCACAGTAGGGTAAGTAGCGCTCCTTCAAATGCGGTCGACGAAGAAATGCAACAAAGGCTCTTTGGTCTACGTGGCCCATGACGGCCTCAGGCCCCTGAGTCGGGACACAGCTCAACAGGTGAAATCAGTCCGGCTCTGGAATCTGGGCCATTGTGGAAACATCTGGTTACAATGGATCATGTTTTGTTCACAGTTGCAACAAAGGAATATCTTTGAATTTAGTACATTGTCTAATTCGCAGCAAACTAACTGGCATTGTCTCCATGGAAACAGCAGCTAAAAAACTGTGGGTATTGTCGTATAAAGCCATCGACCAATGTTTCTCCAGTTTGGGTTTCGCTTAAGAGGTTTAATTTAATTTCACCAAACTTTGAATGATCTTTCGTTTCTGCGGCCGATTTACTGCAGGTCAGTTTTGTTGATAAACAAATTTGCAGCCAAAAACACTGACAGACAGACACTGCAGTGGAATTTCAAATTTGCAGAACACTGAGGATTGCATCGACAGAAAACACAAACAACTTCAAGAACTCCAGTTTTTACATGTTTAACTCTGAACGCCACTTCTGCCAGTGCTGTGACTTTGCCCCTGGGTCTCTCCGGGGTTATGAGATGACGAACTCTTGGCTAATTTGTCAGCTACTTGTCAGCCACACAAAGGATTAAGCTTGAAAGGAGATTTGCTCGGGGCCTGTCATTCGAGGCCTGGGGGCTAAGACGCATTTGTTGCATTTCACTTTATCGGTTTGGGGCAAAAATAGGTGATAGATGATAATAATAATGTTATTAATTTCAACTGGAGGAGCATCCTGAAGTGTGGACTCCAGCACATTGAATTCCGGGGGGGATAAAAGTGTAATTGCGCTGCAGGCACACAAATTGGTGTGGAACCAGTTCAACAGGCAGCTCAGTGGACTCACTGGTTTGTTTTGATTTGTGTAAATGTGTCATTGCTCATTGGGGTTTTAAAGATATAGAACAGAAGCCAGTCGATACTCTAATGTCTAATGACGCAGATGAAAGGTTGATACGTATCTGTTACTGTCTGTTTGTGTGACGTACAGCGTGCGAGCCATAAAATAATAAAACCAGCGTTTCCTGTTTTGTTTAAAACTCATCGTGTCACTTCCTGTTCACATTACAAACATCCCCACATGTGACAACACTCTCGGTAAAGTATCTCTCCGCTTCCTTCTGGGAATAGCGGCACCATTTCCGCCGCTATTGGTCACTAGCGTCGCCGCCAACGAGTCTCGCGGCCTCGGCAGGTCGAAGGAAACAGGCTGATGTGTTCTTCTCACCCTTTCACACTCAGAGTATCTGCTCGCTGACGAGTTCCCATTGTGCCGGCCTGTCAGAGTCTGTAGCAGTTATCACCTCAGCAGGTTTACAGAGAAACAGTCACACACAAGGAGACTTAAAGATACACAAGCACACAACCTGTTCATTGTTTGTGTAAAGCTCACATGTGTTACACCTGTGTGTGTGACATGTTACATGTATGTTGAATGTTAATTGCATCGTTCCAGAGTGGATGTGTACAACCTGAATATCTGCCTTAAAGCACAAGCTTCTATCAGTTTCATCTCTACTGCACTGCTGAGAGGAATAATATACTTTTTATTCCATTACATTTATTAATGTAAAATAAGGGCGAAATGTAGAAAATAGATCTGTACACATGTATGAGGGTGTCCATAGAGAAACGAATGATTCTAATACGTCGGATACTTTAACACCCTGGTTCATTATTCATTGTGTTAGTGACAAACACTGGTGTGGCCGCACTGTGTGTTCAGTGTTCAGGTTATGTAATTCCTTCAGTATATGTGCCACTTGTTGTTGTGATCTGTGGCCATGAACTCTTTTTACTTTCACATTGAAAGTGGATACGAGTCTGTTTCTCATGCTCTAGTTTCACTCTTATGAAGTAAAAACAGAAACACAAACTGTTATGTGTGTATGATTATGGGCTAATTAATCATTAAAACTTTTTAAATGTGACATGTTGCCGTTAAAGGAGTGGAGAATTTAAAATATATTAATTTAAAAATAGGTTATTCGTGATTGCTTTTGTTTTGATTAAAAACACAACTCAAAAAATATGACTCAAACATGTTTAGACAAAAAATAAATCACGCATCCGATTTTAAAGCCGAACACATTCTCCTGAAAGAAAAGACAGAAATCCTTCCTGAGTCAGTCCTTACCTTATTCTCAGGCTGTATCAGATGAGAACAGGTGCACGGGCAACAAAATCTCTTCACTGAGCTGCCAACGTGTGAGAGTGAATCAGCAGTCGGCCTGCACAGAGGGAGGGAGGGAGGGAGGGAGGGAGGGAGGAGGCAGAGTGGCATTCAGGGAACAACCTGCTCAACCTGCTTCTTCACCTGCCAGATACAGACACACACCCTGATCCACGTCCAGTCGCAGGCTGTGAAAAGGCCACAGAGGAGCGGCGATGGAAGTGAATTACCCGGCAGGAAGAGGGGAAGAGCGCCGAGGGGCTCCGGCCAATTTATTACCTCCTCATTATTCCGTGTTTGCATCTAAATACATTGATTGTATTTGCATTTGGTTGCCAGGTTGTCGGGTTGCCAGGTTAGATTTGTGAATTCCCCCCCTAATGGGCGGAGCCTCGGGCCATCGGTCCTCTGAGTCTCTCCCTGTTTTGTTTTTTTTATCTCTTTCTCTCTCTCTCACCCAGGCTCTGGAAACAGCCGCTGTCGCCATGGCAACAGAAAGGAGGCTGGCGTGCTCGGGTTTCATCCCCGCCTTTGTCTCCGCTCCATATCGGGCTACCAGGTGACGTGTGGCTTTGTGGACCCACAGGTAGGCCTACTGTGCAGCAAACTGAGCCGGGGTTGTTTTTCTTCTCATTCCTCGGGTTAACTGAGTCATCCGGCGGCGGCTGGGTTCATCTGAGAGGATGGAGTGCCACTCGGAGCCGGTGGGCCGCGGCGAGTGAAGAGCAGGGAGCAGCACGCGGTGTTCTGCTCTGGTGTTGAATCCAAGAAGGTCGAGCCCGACATGAAAGTGTTTGAAAATTTTAATGATTTTCACAGAAAGAACCCTGAACACACCCATGAGCAATGTTTTCCTGTTGAACACATGCACACAATAGACACAATCTATTTATAAACACGAAGCATCCACACCCAGTGTTGATCTGCCTCAGTGAAAATATGTCGTCCACCTAACACAAAGTGACACAACCAATTCAAGTTCTTTAGAATCATATACGACATAGGACACCACCCATCTCAATCCAAACACACTAACACTTTGAAAAGTATCTTCAGGAAGAGGAACTTGAGGTTTTAAATACATTCAAAACAAAAGTTTCACAACTTGTAGATTCCCTGTGCTTATTGTTTTTATTATAGCTGAATATACAGGAGGAAACATAGCAAAGCTTTGAGATGTTCCTGTTTAAAGTGACCTAACATGGCAATAAAGTAAGAATAAGAGAAAAAAGGATAAAATAAAAACACAATTCACACATAGGCAACAATTTAAAAAGATGTTTCTTTGTTTATTTCTTGGGATCAGCACATTGCATTGCAGAAAGTCTTGTTTTCCAAGTCTAAAAATACATTAATCTTTGCCGTCTTCACAGATGTTTTTCCTGTAACGTCTCTCCAGAGGTGTCACTCACCCAGATAGCGTACAGATGTGGGCCACGTCAGCCAATGATGCAGCACTTCTGGTCTTCTTGTGGCCCGAACAAAATGGACACGAGCCTAAAGTGTCCCACGTGGTGAAAGGTGAATATGGCCGAAATAGCAAAAACAAACCAGGACCCTGTGTGCTTCAAGGATTTACTCACTGCCCATGAGCCCGGGCCTCGTCTTACATCAGCTGAGCCTGACTCCTGACTACAGGCCGTCATGCTTCTGCAGTGAAGGTCCCCAAACTCTGGCATGACTCATTGGCTGAGATTATATAAAGATGGATGCTCTCGTCTACAGACTGAGCCGTCGAACATGACGTTTCACCCCTTTTTTAGAGCGTCGATAAATCATTTGATGTGTATTGTGACTTATTGCTTTGGTTCATATTTCATCTGCTAACATGGAGGAGGTAGGGATGGACCTATGGTGGGGCCTGCGACTGAAGGACGATTGAGACCATTCGGTGTAATGGAGGGGGGGGCTTTTATTTATTTGTTGTTTTTTGAATAAGAGTCTGTTTTAGTTTGACTTCCTACTTGCCTCGGTTACAGGAGGACGGGAGCAGCGATAGAGACGACTCAGGTCTGAAGGGTTACATTAATGTTTATCTTCAGAACTGTGTTACATTTTATAAACCAGTGCACATCCCTGTACAGATGCACACGTGCACTAAGCTGTTTTTCTTTTTATCGTAAACCACATGACACTGATTTGAAATAGCGCTGCAGTGAAACAGTGGCTTATTGTCCAGAGCACACAGAGTTCCTCGCAGGCAGCTTGTCGTTGGCACCTCACGTTGCCCGCCGGCGTTCGGGGCTAATGGGATCATGTAGCCTCATCAGGGACGTGAATAATAGAAACGTCTAAATCTCAAACAGAGGAGATAAACAGGCGGCAAACTTCAGGGCAGAACCACGGTGCACAAAAGACGTGAAGAAGTAAAACGGCAGGATGCATTTATGAGGAGCTTCATAACGGAGATGAAGCAGTATAAAGTAGAATTTACTGGGTCGTTATCAGGATGTATATGATTGAATGATAGAAATAAACATGAAACAAATTGCATTCTCCCCCTTTTGTAATCTTCTCGAGTTTTTATAGCTTGAAAGAGTGAATTATACGTTAAATCTAAAATGGAAAATGATGGGAAATACGTAAAATCACAGAAACCAGAGTATGTTCCTGCTGTATCTTGAATTTCCCCACAACATATTAAAGAATGAAATCATCTCCTGCAGTCAGATTGTCTCTGGACGCTTCTGTTTCCTCAGATAAAGTCAGAAGAATCACCGAGGTTCATCTTCTCCATCTGGAGAATCCAACCAGCTCTTATCTTGACTGCGACATTCATAGAGGAGGAGGAATTCAGTTCGGAGCCTCGTTCATTAAAAAAAAAACTTGTCGAGCTCAGCAGTCGTAGTTTGAATAATGAGAGCGGAGGAAGGAGAAAGGATTTCCCCCTTCAGATTAAAATAACTTTTGGTTCATTCATTTATTCATTCATTCACATGTGCTGCTCGTTCATGCTTCACACACATGAAGGGAACTCGCTCGTTCATCTGTGCAGACATGTTTTTTTCATGAAGTCTATTTCATGTCGCAGAGGAAAATGGTGTCACACAAGCACATATATGGTTAAAAGCTGAATCAGACAGACTGGATGTTATAAAACCATTATATTCAGTGTATTAACAATCCAGTTCCCATAAAATCATAAATATTAAACCTATTGAAAAAGTTCACTTTGCAGTATCACTTTTCATCAAACACTTAAATATGCTAGTTTGTCTCTAGGGTCTAATGTCACCTGCTCGCTCTGATTGGATCATTGAACCAGTTCCCTTCTTGTTATTGATTACTTTTTATACATAATACAAAACACAACGCAGTGTTTGCTAAAATATGTAGTGGAGTAAAAGTAAAACATCATGGCGACCCTGTTAATAAGTAAACACAACGGTTAACAAGAGAACACAACAGTAGATCAAAATATGTTTTTTGATTTGTTGTCTTTTCCGATTTTCTGTTGTGTTTTGCAACAGATCTACTTCAGTAAAATACAGATAAATGAAAAATATACTTAAGTACAGTAACAATTGAAATGTGCTTTGTTACGTCACTCCTCCTTTTAATATGAGGACTCGTCTTCTCCAGAGATCTGAGGCCTGTGAGAGGGAACAACTACCAGGTAATGGCTCTGCACTTATCTGAATGTGTTTGGAGCATCATGTGATCTATTATTGGATCTAAGGTTCACTCGGCTGCAAACACAGAAACAAATATTGGTCTGAATATTGCTCTGTGGTCTGTATGTTCACAATAACAGTGTCTTCATGTTGTTTCAAGCAGTTTACAGCTGTTTTTAATTTACCTTTCAATCCCATAATGACGATTATCAATTAAAGTTCCAATGCGTGGAATTGAAATGAACTTCTTCTCTGCAGATCTTCTTTTTTTAAACTGAATCGCTCAGATGCTCGAGATAAACATTAGATATGATGAGTCTTTTCTCTACTTGCTAAAGATTCTGTGGTTCAGTCTGAACAGAAACACTTTTAGCAAACCTTTGGAGAGGAATAATGAAAAAGCCCCGACTCCGCTCGCTCACACTTATTTCCTCAGTCGATCGTAAAAAAAGTGTATCATTTTCTACCGAGTCAAATCCTGTGTGGTTTCCTCGGAGAGGAGGAGTGAGGAGTCAGGGAAAGTGAAACGTAGGAGTTAATGATCTCTAAAAGATGCTTTCGCCTGCATGAAGCAACACATGATGTAATCATGTGAAGAACAGTTACCCCGGACACGTCCCTGCACACAGGCTCAGGAGTCAGTATTCAAATCAAAAGGAAGCTTCTAACAGAGTCTTCTGAAGGAGAACGTGGGGTTAACCATGGAAATGAATGTTTAAAGCTGTTTTCCCTCACACTGTGGTGTTTTTTAAAACATCCCTGTGCTCTGAGCCTTCTCTGTGGGCTCGATTAGTCATGTTGCAGCTCACAAAGCGTTAATGATGCCTTCTTAAAACCCACAAAGAGCACGTGATCTGTGCGTGTGTGTGTGTGTGCATGTGTGTGTGAGTGAAGATGTATTTCTGCAGGTGTCGGGAGGATACTTCACTGTCAGAGCTGAATTATCTTCTCCAGGTTTGTGTCTGGCAGAAACTAGTGAGACCCAGAAGGCAGGAGAGGAAACTGATTGGCTCTGCTGTGATATCTTCTGAAGGTTGAACCCTCAGATTCACACGGTCCAACATTCACCATGTTCATGACACAGGTTTGAATCTGATCCTAAATACCATCCAAAGTCATTCATTTCCCCCGAGGAGTTTATGTGTTCACCCTCTCTGTTTATTTGTTGGTTTGTTGGTTTGTTTGTTTGTCAGTAGAATAGAGCATGCTTTGTTTTGAGTCCAGCATGCATCACATCAAGTCAAACGTTGGATATGAACCCTCCCAAGTCCTGGATCTCTCTCCTATGAACCACAGGGACGAATCCCATCGCTGTGGAACGTAAAAGGAAACATTAGGAATCTGAAACACACCTCTGACAAATTACTACTGTTATAATGCAGCGATGATTCTCCTTCTGAGTAAAAGATCTGGATCTTTATCCAGACTCGACTTGCATTGTTGGTACCAGACAGGCACCATGTGCACGTTTTCTTTCACTACTCTATTTTCAAAATGAAACTGACTGAACCATACAGTGATTGTGCCATGAAACCAAATCAGCCAGATGGAGCAGCAGAGCTTTTGTATCTGTTGTGTGTGTGTGTGTGTGTGTGTGTGTGTGTGTGTGTGTGTGTGTGTGTGTGTGTGTGTGTGTGTGTGTGTGTGTGTGTGTGTGTGTGTGTGTGTGTGTGTTGCTGAATGCAGACAGGTGTGTGCCTTATGAAGCAGGTGATTGGCTCCTCCCTGGCGACGGCTCTTTTCCTCCCACATCACGCTGCATTGTTCTACAGTCTCGATGACGCACTTCACCTTTTGTCAAGTTTAACTTTGTATCTTCTCCGAGTTTGACGAGTTGAGCTGCTGCTTTTATTAACCGTGGCCTCTCCCGTGTATTTTAGCACAGAGGGCAAAGTTTGTGTTTGGTTGGGATTAAGGTTTGAGGGATCACATTTATCCACACAGCAAAACTTCTACTATTAACTGAGAGAATTAAACTAAAAGACAATTTTACACTTCAACACAGATACCCTTCGTGTGTGTGTGTGTGTGTGTGTGTGTGTGTGTGTGTGTGTGTGTGTGTGTGTGTGTGTGTGTGTGTGTGTGTGTGTGTGTGTGTGTGTGTGTGTGTGTGTGTGTGTGTTCTGAATATCTGATACAACCGACATCCTGACTTTGCATGAGAGTGTATCAAAACAAGCCGGATGACGAACAAAGCCGAGACACGCCTCGATGTGAACAACTGATATTTACTCCATGAGTCATCTGAGTGACAGCGGCTAAAATAAACATCTGCCATATTCTGGGATGTTTGTTTGTCCTTTTTTTCCTCCTTCGGGACGATAATAACAGCTTTGAATCCTCTCGTCAGACGCCACTTCTGAAGGCTACGGTCCATTTAAATGGAGTTTTAAAACGTTTTTGTTTTTCTGACTGATGGCGGTAAAATGTGTTTTTTTAACCATCATTCAAAAGGACAAATCATCAAGATGACGTCCAGATCCGTGGAAATAATTGTGTTGTCTAAACTTCAAAAAGCCGTCCTCGGAATTTTAAAAAGGGACAAACTGAAAGTGGTCTGTCACTTTTTATGTTGTCGATGTGGCAGAAAATTATTTTTGAAAAAAAATCCGGATTAAACAATTTATCACAGGAACAAGCAGCTTTCACGTTATTGACATGTGACAGATGGAGAATTGAGACTGTTTCTTTTTGTTTTACTTCACATAGCGTTTTTATTTTTGAACTCATATTCAAATCATTTATATTTATATATATATATATATATTTTCACAAACATTAATCATGTGTTTCTGGATATAGAATAAAGACCAACAAACAAATACTCACATATTCTTCCATTACAGACAATAACTTCCCTGTTAATAGTTAATTTTTTCCTGATTCTTGTTGAGGCTTAAGAACAGAAGATGTCAAACCTTGTTAAACCCTATGAGACAAATTGTGATTTATGGGCTATACAAATAAAATTTGATTGATATATATATATATATCATTTTTAATAAATCCTAATTCAGAGGTAAAATTAGACATCAGTGTATTTGTGCCACGTTTATAATGATTAATGCCTTTGTATTATCTAATAGACACAGTGTGCTGAAGGTCAACAGAGGTTAATGACATAAATTAAACTTGTTAAATAACAGGGTTATGTCTTTTTTAGGTTTATTATTCTGTTGGTAATTTCTCATTAAAATTTAAAAAAGCAAACACACGTCCAGTAAATGATGATGTATTTTCTTGAGCAACTGTCACAGATGATGATGAAAAATGACCCTTTACAGTGAATCATGAGATCAGAGTGGACTCGTCTCTGTCCCAGGAGACTGAATGTCCACTTTGAGCACAGCAGGACATCTCAGTGTCTCCAGATGTCACCCGTCGGGCCTGATGGTTTGTTTATTATTTCCTGTTTTTCCTCCTTCAGCAGTGATGAGATGTTGCTGGTGCACGTTCGACCACTAGATGGCAGCATCCTCCAACAGCTTCTCCTGTGATCACAGAGCGTTGATCCATGATGAGGAGGCACTGACCTTTAGAGCCTCTGGGTGAGATACTGGGGTTTTTATCCATCCGACAAAAAAATATATTTTATAAAGACAAACATTTATGAAGAGCGTGAGAAGAGAGGAAGAGTCGTGCAGGACGGACAGATACAGAGTGGACAAAAGAAGCAGCAGCAGCTTTATAAAGTAGAGAAGCAGCGTTAATGAATCAAAAGAAATGAAAATTCTGCTTGAGATACAGTTAAATAGAATTATGGTCTAAAACTGCAACATAACAGTGCTACAATAAAATTAATTAAAGTATAAATAAAATAAAGGAGATTTTTCCAAAAGCACCATGGTGCTGAAGATGAACAGAGAAATATATGAAAATACTTTAAAAAAAATACTTTTTTGACAGATGTGGTTTTTATGGATTTAAAAACTACAAATTTCCACAGAAAATTTAATACAGGAGTTTTTTACCTTAACATTTTGCATTGATTCACATTTATATTGGAAAAAATCATGAAACTGTGAGAACAGAGACAAATAAAGTTCAATCTTAATAGTAATTGCCAGTAAATCTGAAAATGCAATAGCATTCAGTGTTTTATACGGGTTAGGTATCAATGGCCCGAGGAAATTGTGTGTAAGAAAAACAACCAAAAGTCCTAAAAAACCTGAGTCTTAGATTTGATCTAATCTTAAATCTAATTTGAAAAGTAGAAATGGCTGCGCTGGAGGTTTGTTGACATCAGAACGCAGCCGGTTCACATGTGTTCAGTTCTTTAAGTGAAACTGTCATCGAGACAAGAAGAAGGTGTAGATTAACATTTATAATTCCTCTGTCCTCAGGAAAGAAGCAGAGTATCAGCAGATACAGATACAGTCATGTAAGCACAACACAGCAGTTAACCTACAAACATGTACAGTGCATAGTACGTGTAGGTTGTATGAGGGTAAAACTCAGGACAGACAACATTACATCAACAAGTAAATCAAGAGTTTGACAAGAAGTTGCAGCGACACCAAAGCTTCACGCTACTTCCAGTCAATGTTGACAGATTGGAACGAACAAGAGGAACATCTGTTGTTCTGACGCACGAACAACACGCGTCACACCAGAGCGACTGAATCAGCTGCATTCATGGTGTTAGTCAACGCTGCATTGTTGTTGACCGCTACGTTCACTTTGACCTTTGACAGATCGAGTCCAAAAGTTTGGTGAAAATCCAACTGTGCATTGTTGAGTTATTTTGTACACACACACACACATATTACTACAAAGTCTAAATCCATTATCCAGAATAAAGTGCCCTCAAAAATTCCACAGTGGGAATAAAACTCACTCTTGTTTTCCTCAATTATTTCATGTTTGTTGCCCCCTGAATAACAAAGGCCCTTTCATCGACGGTGTTTGGTTTGGGACGAATCCAAGAACAAGACGATGCTACAGTGTTATGAATAGTGCATGAGCGCGGCAGCTGAGTGTGTCCTGTGTGGAAGGATGAAGAGCAGATTCTGCCAACACCTCTTGTGACTGCATGTAACAGCGGCTCTTTGTGCCGCGGCCCCGGCGCCTCATGCTTCTTGACACGAGCGCGTGCTACAACTCTCTGAGTGACTCCAGGAAAAATTACACTGTGTTCTAGCTCGGTCCCAGATCTCAGCCAGACAAAACACATAAAACCTCCACACACCCGAAGACGTAAAAGAGGATGAGGGATTTTTTTGGTAAATTGGTATTAAAACCCCGACCTTTTCCTCAGCGATACGTCTCTGCACAGTCGTAAACCGAGGCCTTCCACAGATGTGACTTTGCCATCTGGTCGTGAGCTGAGATCCAGACTCACGCAGACAGTGAGACAGATAAAGGAAGCAGAAACAACGCGTCTCACACACAGGCAGCGTCAGACCTGTGAGAAAAACATCTTGAAAGATGCACAAAGGGAATTGGTTGGATTCGTTTTCCATTGTTCCTCTGACACGTCTTGGACGCTCGGTGTGTCCAATCTGCGCTGGAGACGCTTCACTTGGATGAAGGCCTTGATTTAAAGCCGGAGATTTTTCACAGTCTTTGCAGACGTCACCCTGTCGGCAGCAAAACATTTCTACTCAACCAGTTTCTCTTTGTTGTAAAAAACAAAGATTTCAGCTCTGCAGAGAAAGAGCCTCTCTCCTGTGCAGCCTGTTTAAGTCTCTATAGAGTTGCATGGTCTGTAAATTGTGTTTAAGATTTTTGTCTCCTTTGGCGCATGGAATATATCGATTTTTGTGCATATAAAATTTGAATAGGCGTCTGTCTACTGAAAAGGGGCATCATCCAAAGAAGAACCCATCACTTTTTTGAGTAGATCCAGATAAACTAATCGAGGTTTTATATTTTCTTTCATTAACGACATGACAACCCACTGTGACGTCACCCAATCGTTTGTGAGCTGCGGTTTTGAACCCTACAGTTTGAAATCTCCAAAAAAAAACATCATGTTGTATTGAATAAAACTTTGAAGAAGAGATTAAGGCATAAAAATCCTTAGGAAAATGTTCACTAACGTTATAAATCAAGTGAGAAGAGTCATTTTCTCATAGGCTTCTATAGAAAAAGAAGTCGCCCCTTGCTGGTTACCTGAGAGAATACAGGACTCAGACACTTCCGCATTGGCTTCGCTTTACGTATCCGGAGTCTACGTCCGTTTTTATTGACAGTCTATGTCTTTAACATGGCGAGTAATTGGCGTTGGAGAATCCGTTCTCTTCTGCTCCTGCAAAAACAATAAAAGCCTTGTTGCAATTAAAACCTTGTTAACGTGGACTGGGTTCAGTTCCTTTCAAATTAGCTTTTGTTTGCAATAAAGGAAAATCAAACTAATTAACGCTTTGATCGTATCTTAGACGTGCGATTGATGCGCTTGCAAATCAGCCCAGAAGTGACTTTCAGTGACCTGAAGCGAGAATCCGACTGAAGTAATAAAGTTTCTCGCCACTCACCTGAAAACTCGACTCCCGACCAAATTAAAAGTCACATTTCTTTCTACAAAGTGGAAGCGCGAGCTGCACTCTTCCCCTGTTCCTCCCCTGACTCTGTCGCTTCAGGAGAATCAATCCCAGGTGTGATTGAAGTGAATAAATAAAAACTAAATTACACTCAGTCTAATAAACAGACACAAACTGGCCCAGTGCACATTATATAACACAGTATATAACATTGCAGACTACTTCGGGCCATGATGGGTAAAAAATGTAGTTAATACTTTAATAAGCTTATTCAAATAACCCCTTTAATACTATAATAACATTGTAAAGGCATTCTGCGGTTTAGTGTGTTTGCTACCAGAGACGTTTACTGCTTTGGGTGTCAGAGAGAAAATCTGTCACTTGCCTCCGCAGCAACATTTCGCTTGTTAAACATGAAAAGTTTGAGCCCATATGAGCATTTAGAAAGGATTATTAAGTCATTTCCAATTTTTGACAGTGATGCTGACACTTCCTAACCTCCGTAATATTTCGTCTTCCTCCACAATACCTCATGTGTTCACATCGAGGAATATTTTCCTGTTGATTTAATCCTTTTCCATGAATGTCCTGTTTGACGTGAGGTCAGGAAGTGTTTCATCTGAGGATCTGGAGTTGTTCAGCGTTACTCAGCTTCGGTGACGAATGGAAAAAGTTGTGTATTCAGCTCCTGGTCTCGTTTGTGACGGCAAAACAGAGTTGGAAAAGCTTTGTTTCACGATATTAAAACCACAGCACTTACCTCATGTGCTCATGTTCCACTTCGCCGAGCTGTGCAAGTGATTCACCAAAAAACACAGTTGACTTCCACCCAGCGTTTACAACCAAGGTTAAAAACATATTTCTGCTTCAGTTCCTTACCAAACCGAGGAAATTACCTCCAGGAAATAAAGTAGAAATTATCGGAAAAAAATAATTGCAAAACCGGAAAACCACAATATCAATAAAGCAAACCACGATATATATAAACTTAAATGGAGTATATAACGAGTGAGGTACGAGGTCTCTGAATGATCGTTCAATAAAAAATGACTTTTACAAGGTGTGTGCTCGTTGGGCATGTTTTCAAGTGTCCTCGGAGGAAAGTCTCGAGAGCTGCAACACACACGTTAAGTTAAGTGTTTCTCGTTTAATGGCCAAACGTCCAGATGGAGCTAAAGTCCCGAGGAATGTAGAAAATAACAGCAGGAGACTGTCACAGCCTTTTTCCATCTTATGTAACGAGAGGATGGAGACGTAGTCGATCCTTTTTGACCTCCGACCCTTCACTAAAACCCCCCTCACCCAAACAGTCATTATATAAGATATACTTCAGCGGCCATAACGAGGTCTGTGAAGTTTGGAAGTGGCGCTCATGAGGCTGTATGAAGGTGACGTTGGAAGTGTTTGGATGTTGGTGTCTCATTAATCTTTACAAAAACCAAAATGACACGTCTCCTTGACTGGAAATGTGTTTCTACGATGCTGCTTCTACTCCTGAAGTCTCGATATACATGTGAACTCGTCTCCGATAATTTTGGGAACTCAGACACACATGATATCAACTTTTCCTTCATTGTGGATTCTGTGTCTCGCTGGAAGATTCATTTTAAAACTCTCCTTGTGCGGAGAATGACTTTTAAAAAGAATGGTTTTGTCCCTGAAAGGCCGTTAAACGGTGGGTTAGTCTAATCTAAAGTAATCTGTGATTGTTAGCTTGTCCGTCACACTAGATTCTACGTGTGTAAAGAAACAAAGTCTGTTTCGGACAAACACATCCACTGTGCAGTATGTCACCACATGTGTTATCCAGACCTGGATTCTCTCAGACTTCACGCCAAAGTTAGCAGCTCTGGTCTGTTCTGTATTGAATCTGGGAAAGTTGACACACCAGCAACTTCAAAATAACTTTGTTGTGAAATTCATAATTTAGGCCCGCAGATGTACGAACTTTTATTTATGTGCATGATATCTGTTCTGTTTGTGTACATCCTCACAAAGTGTATGATGCAATATGCACAGGAACAGTAGGGGCAGTGTGAGGATGTGAGTGAGATACGTCGGAAGCGTAGACTGAATATAAAGATGGACGACATGGCGGCTTCCAAAAGTGAAGCCAAAGCATCTCGATCTCCACCTGGTGGCTGGCTGCGGTATAGGTTATAAATTTCACCCCCTCCTCCATGTTAGTGGAAATAAATTTGGTTTCTGGCATTTTAGGTTCTTATCACACTGTTCAGTTGTTACTTTTTCCAACAAGTTTAGTTTTAATTTGTGGGGGTGAAACGTCATGATTGACAGCTGAGACGACTGCTGCTCAATTTATTCTTCCCAATGAACTCTTTTGTCTGACCTCTTGTCATAATCTGCCTCTAAGTGACTCTTTGCTTTGACCGTATCTGTTATTATTTCCTCCTTTATCTTGGGTTATTTCCTGCCTTTGTCTTGTTTGTCGCTGTTATCGTCGTCCCTCTTGTGTATTTAGTCTGTTTGTCTCTTCGTCTCCTCGTCCCACCTCATGCTCCTGCTCTGTTATCTGGAGTTATGGTTCTCTGAGTATGTATTTTTTTCTTGTTTGCCTGCCTGCACACTGGATCATCTGTAAGACATCCAATATTCTTCACTGCACCTTCGTGTCTGTGACCAGTGTTTGAATTTCGGGTCCGGAAACCATTGCACATAACGTCCTCGTCATACGGGACTCGTCCAAGTGTCTAATTTTAGCATCCAGACTGGGCTGTGGTGGAACAAGATGACAATTCAATTCCTTTCCTGCAATTGATTAGTTTGTTATTTCAGCCGACAAAACTTATAAATTCGACAAGAATCTCAGGTTGTGATGGGACATCGAAAAACAGAAACGGTGCCACCTACAGTCCATTTAGGACAGGCTCCTTTCTGCATGGTTAAAATAATTGTTATTCTTGTTCATTTGTAGAAAATTAAGGTAAAAAGAAATTGGTTTAGTTTTAAAAAAGACTGTTAGGAAAAGAGTTTCACACAGCAGACACTTCAGAGTCTGCTTCGTACAATGTGAGCATTAACAGTGACAGACAGTGGCGGGGATGGGCTCCTTCCTGTGGTCTGGCACCCACACAGACAGTCAGGATACTCCACAGATCCACAGCCACCATTCATGTAGCCGCACGGCCCAAAGATTACCGCACTGGTTCGGGCCACCGTGCCAACTACCACACAAAATGCTTACAGCATGTGGAAAGCATGCGCGCACGCTGAGCTCGAATAAGTGACCGTGTGGCAGCGTTTCAAACCCTCCATTGTGCTGTGTTTGAATGGAAGGTTTTTAAAGCCTCAGTATATACAGTGAGGCTGCACAGCGTATAAAGATCCAATTAAAACATTTCAGTCACGTCTGTGTTTCATTAGCTGCTTTTACAATTATTCTGCTCACACGCGGTGTCGTTTTCCTTTAAGATTATCATCTGGGGAGAGGTTTTTAAATCATCCATTTAAGTTGCGAAGAAGCAACATTAGGGCCTTTTAGCATATTGTTGACCTATGAGACAAAAAAAAGAAACAAATGTGCGGAGTTCACCAAAGATACTGTTTCTGCTGTAATTCAGAGACGTATTAATGTTCCAATTAGGTGCGAGGCACAAATGCAGCGTCTCGGGTGGAGGTGAACAGTCAGAGGTTCAGGTTCAAGCTCTTAGCGCAGACTCCCACCATCTGTGACCTTTTCCTGTGGCTAATAAGTGTTCCTGTATAATTACACGCTGCAGACCCCTGCGCCGCGGCAATAAAAGCACGAGCTTCATTAAAGGGCGGCCATGGCTGCTCTCGGGAGCCTCAGCACTAACTTGACTCTTGCCTTCCTTCCACTAATGCGGCCGAGACAATGATTCCTTTGACAGGATCCAGAAGGTTTTTTTTTCCTTTTTCTCTTAGCTGTGTATTTCGGCAAATATGCGAACGCCTCATATGAAGGTGAGAAGGAACACTCCTCTTATGATCGTCATGGCTCTGTGTGGTCTGATTTATTTCAGTCGGGAAAACAAACTCTGTGTTATCTGACTTGAATTATCTGTCAGCAGGGAGTTGTACCAGAGGAAATACAAGTTTAAGAGGATCTGCGTGTCCAATCAGAATCTTCCACATCATGTTTTAATTTAAAAACAAATCGACTCTACATGAATTTACATACACATTACATACACACGTAGATAATGAACATATCAGTGAAATCTTGCAGGTCAATATCCAAGTGTAACAACTACAGCGTTTTAAATTCTTTTTTTTTACGGTTGTGTTCAGGCACTTGGATAATGGTTCACCGGGTCTTCAAACACGACACATTTATTTTTAACCAGAACCACAACTTTCCCTGATCCTCAACCAAAGTGCCTCTCGTGCCTGAACCTAACCACCGACAACCAGCGACCACACTCTGGAAACACACTTCAGTAGAATGTGACAATAATACACCCAAGGCCACTTCCTGGTGACTCCTCTGATGCTAATGTTGGTCCCTCATTGATAAAATGTTGCCTCTCAACATTATCCAGCCAGTTATTACGTTTCCAGCTCACAAAACATCAATTTGGTGAAATATTGTTCAAGGAAAAATCACCTTTCATCAAATTTTTACACAGAAAAACGACGTAACTTCAAGTCAAGTTAATTAAACATTAGACCAGTGTGTAACTATTTTAATAACTTCATAAAAAGTAAACCAACTCGTTATATTTAACTAGATTTGATCTCAGATGTTCTAAACTGAGTTATGATGTTGAAAAGTGCTCAGAAAAACTTCAACTGATTCCATCTTTAACACATAAATTACATTCAATGTTTGACATTGAGTATTTTGATGCTGGTAAACAAGCCGTGCACTGTACACTCGTGTCAGAGCCCGTTTCTCATTTCAGAAGGGGAAAATATTCTTGAATTTCCAGCAGCGGAAGGAGTTTATGTGCGACCACCCACCTTGGATGGATGGTGGGTGGACGGCTCTTTTTCCCGGCCCGGCCGACTCGGGCTGGCTGCTTGGAGCAGTGTGCGATGATCTGACTGGCAGACGAGCGGCGGTGCAGAGTCAAAACAAGGGACCCGGTGCTCAGACTCAGATGTGAGTGTCTGTACGGCCAAATAAATGGAGCCTGTCTCGATGCAGAGACAAGTCCCTGAGAGCCAGTCGACTGTCGAAGGTGCTGCACTGAAATTCATCCTAACAGCAGATATATATATATATATGTGTCTGGATGTCTGACACAAGGAGGCCTCTTTGCAACATGGTGTTAAAGTAGAAAATAATATATTTGAAAGTTACCAACATGTTGATTCATCAGATATTTTTTCCCTTTAACACTTTTCAGGGGCGTTGCAACAGGTTAGGCAAAGCAGGTACTTGCCTGGGGCCCCAAGCTGAGAGGGGGCCCCCCCGAGAACAGCTGATGAACAGCAATTACATTTTTTGTGAGAACCCATTTGAATTCTTTGATTAGGAAACTGCAATGACACCATGGTTGGAAACCCCCTAACAAGGCCCCTCGCCACTGACTTTCTGTCAACACAGTTTGGTTTGTTTTGGATGTAGGGCCCCCTGGGTCCCTTTTGCCTGGGGCCCCCGATGTCCCTTGAAGCGCCCCTGATGCTGTTATTTGTAAGTGATTGTGTCCATTTCCTTGGTTCAGGCATCGTTAACCTCTTTCTGCACTGGTTGCTGTGGCAACAGCATGAGTGTGCATGGTATGCTAATAAATAAAACCCAAAAAGTCGAGCTGCAGGCGAGATGAGGAATACAGATGTATCCTCGTGCACTCGTGGTCATAGCGTTTAGTCACGGTGCTTAGCTCGGTCACATTAAGCAGAAGCAGCAGTGATGGAGGAGGCTGATACGCAGCCATGTTTCACGCCGCAGTCACAGCCGCCTAATTACGCTGTGGATCCGACATCAATATGCGTCACGCGTGGTGGAAAGACCATGGGACACGCCCCTTTCTTTGACGTGCTCTGGTTTGTAAACATCTACGAAAGGGTTCTGAATCAGATTTGCAAATATTTTCAATGTTCGTTTGTGTTTTTTAAGCCATTAACAGATTCAGTCTGACTGGTTCTGACAATCTGGAGTGTTTCACGCCCCCTGACAGGGATTTACACACTGTCCTCGCTGCAGTAAGGTGAACGGGTCATTTCTGTGATTCTCTGCTTTGTATCAACTCTCCCAGCAAAGTGCCAGATGGATTCACCGTGGTTGAATCATCTCTCAGTTTAATCATTTCTTATTGTCTCTGTGATATTCTTCATTTCATTTAACACGTCCGCCCCACGCTTTGTTTTATACTGATGACTATGAGTGTATGGATCTACTTCTCTGTTTCTCTGTTTGTCATCTCCTTCTTCCTGCTGTTGGCACGTACAGCTTTAGTTTTCTGAATATAACTAATTGGTGTCATCAGCGCTGCACAAACCAAACCTCCACCTGTCCACGCTCGGCCATTGTTCTAAAACAATGACAGAACCCTACCGTGCGGTTCTCTGCATATTTAAACGTTTCCTTCCAATGTGGAACAGGCAATTCCCCATGTTCCCCATCAGCTGCTCCTGCTGACCCCCACTCGGTGCAGCACAGGACTCGGTGTAAAGCTCCTATAGCTTTACTCTTATACTTGGTTCTCATTGCTTCACTTATTTTAAAGTTTTTAGTTTCTTCTTCTCAGTCAGTGAATAATCTCAGGGCGAATCAAGACGATTTTTACTTTTATCTCCATGCTCGAATGGCATTTTGCACTCGTAAATGTGCATATTTTTAAAAGTACTTTCTGGCCTTTTGCCTTTATTTTCAAAAGACGAAGTTAAGGAGAGATGGGGAAAACACACAGGAAAATGGTTCAGCCAGCTGGGAGACAATCTGCTGACCTGCCGCCCGAGACGTATGTGGTGTGCACCGTAACTGTTGAACTGTTAATGTAAATGAAGTGTGAGAATACATCGATACTGCAGAATAACCTTTCATAACATTGTTGTGGACCTCGTGCTCCATCCTCCGACTCTCTCATACGAACAGTGCTGCCTTCATACACCCACGTGCAGTGCACATGGGAGAATACACAACAGATACAGTTATAATTTGAATAAATGAAATATTCATTTACTTATTATTGGGTTTTGACGCAGGGGCCTCTCCTCATCATTTGTAATAATATTTAAACTATTTTTTCATTTCAGTGGTATTGAAAATAATGACATTGATTTGAAGTCATATGGCCCAGCCCTAGTTTTTGCGTAATCCTGCAGACAAACAAAGTAAAATATAACGTCCTCAGTGTCTGTTTTGATTTGATTCTATTCAGATTAAACTGACTTGGCTGCAAAGATGAACCAGAATCAGGTCAAAGACATAAATCTTCTCTGGCAAAACTACAGCAGACCATAAACCTGCTGTCCTGTCCACGGCTGCAGAGGGAATTATTATGTTGAATGCACCTCCAGTCGCACACAGAGATGCATTCTTCCATGATTTGTCTTCTCAGCCCACTCGCCGGCTGACACCAGAAGCTCATTGTGGCTGCTGGAGGCTGCGCCCTCGGACAGGCCGCTGTCCTTCATCCTCCCCTGCCCACTGGAAGAGAAGGAACAGGCAGCACATACAGGACTGGGTTATATAACATCTGTCAGTGCAGGTCTGACACCAGATCCTTCAGCTCAAGTATTTTGTTCAGACTCTCAAAGATGGGAGAGAGTTTCAGCCTCTGTGTATCCGCCACATGAAGACAGATGGTAATAGAGAGAAATGTAAAGATCTTAGATAGGAATTTAATAAATAAAAGATTTAATGAAGTAATGTGTCTTTGGTCCAGATGTTTGCGTTGTCATCAATATAGAACCAGAACCTTGAAGATGTGTCATTTAATTTGACTATAACTCTAAGTGTGTCCTCTTATTGGCTAATGGTTTCTGTCAGTTTGAAGGAAACCAGACAGATGAAGTGGTTCCACATTTCATAGGTTTTCTCATCAGTCTGCTAAATGTGCCAGATTTTTTTTTTTCCATCAAGTTCCAGAAGTGATTCACTGGGAAAACAGGGAAAAGGTTGAAAAACAAACTACCTCACAATGTTGAGAAAGTGATTACAAAAACATTCCTGGATCTGTCCCCTGATTCGGATCAACAGACAGGGGTACAAACATAACCTCATTGCCAACTTACGTTTGATTGGCTGTAGAACAAAATGAGCCAACTTCTGCGGGTGAGTCGGAAGACGACAACATCATGTGGCACACTGAGAACTCGTCTAACAGCTTATCAGCAGAACTTTGAAAATACATTCAGAATTTACAGAACTATTTCTTTCTGTGACGTAAACTTGCACATTGACCTTGACTATTAATTGAAATCTCTCTTTTTTTAATTGAACATGCACGGTCAAATATGTTTGAAATATTAGACATTGATGAAAAATATCTGAACTGTATGAATGTGTCCTTAAGCTGAACTTTATTATCTTAATCATCAGTCAAGCCAGGATCTGCGGCAGGTTAAAGTTTAAACCACAACAGTAATTAGGTTTTAAGTGGTCATGTGATAACACAGGCTCAAACCTGTTTGAACCTTAAACTGCAGCTGAGGTAATGACAGAGCAGCAGACCCAGTAAACAGCACTTCGGTGTCACTTCAACAAACTGACCCCCATGT
Organism: Hippoglossus stenolepis; assembly: GCF_022539355.2. Lineage (NCBI taxonomy): Eukaryota > Metazoa > Chordata > Actinopteri > Pleuronectiformes > Pleuronectidae > Hippoglossus > Hippoglossus stenolepis. The sequence goes on from NC_061483.1 coordinate 5,497,497, forward strand.
TCTCCAGTGCAGGAGGGTGAAGGTGTTAGTGACTAAGTTTTATGCTAAATCAGAATTAAACAAGAGTCTCAAAGCTACAGAAAGTTTCCAGTGAGTCTCTACTGGCCCGACAGAGTCTGATCCCCAAACGTCTCATGATCGAGGTGTCGAAAGGCTCCGAATCTGGGAGTCTGCACAAGTTCAACATGGTGATTAATTAAAATCCTACCACATTTAACCCTTTGTAACAGGCGTAGGAATCAAGCACCGCCATGTGACGACAGAAGGAGACACAGAAACTTCAGCATGCCGTGACTTTTTGTTTTTGCAGAAAAGCTTTGACTCTTGCCAATCCTGCAGGAGGACGTGAAACCACAATCAGAGAATTTGGCTCCGGAGACTCACTGGTAAATGTTTTCATCAGAGCTGCATCATAAAATTGAGTTGTGCAGATTGCGCTGGCTGCCGTGCTTGTTTATTTTCCCCAAATTTCCTGTGCTTTGAGCAAAGCAGTGCATTATTTATGCCTCCCGAGTTGGAATCCCACAAAGTCCCCGAAGTCATTATCTTTTGAGTGAGACGCACCGAATGACGCCACCCCCGACTGCATATGCAAGACATTATAGTTTTATGATTACAGTTCTCCTGGCATTACTGTGTCATCTGTGCTGTGAGGAAAAGTTGTTGTCTGTATCACTAATGGTATATTTTACTCCCTTCAGAGCAAATATTCATTATTGCCTCTCATTTAAATCAATTTGTCTATTTGCGTTATTTTATATCCCAGTTATATTTGCTGAACAAATCCCAGTTCAGGAATTCTTCAGTGATTTTTGTTCATTAGATGAACGGAGGATATTATTCTTTAAATGCGACAAAAGTTAAACAATTAATCCGTTTAGCGACCGGGGATTTATCTCAAAGCTGCGGCCAATTTCACTTCAAAAGTTCCTTCCCCACAAAGTCCCAGTAAAGGTCCCTTCAGTCACTGCTGTGTCTCCTATTGCAGTAATTGTGTAGTTAAACGCAGCAGTCACCACTGGATAGAGTACAAGGTACATTATGTGAGTGATTACTCAGAGGACGAGTGACGCAGGACCGAACTTCCACTGCAGCTGAGCTTCGTAATCCCCTAATAAAAGAGGTTTGTGGGGATTTTTGCTGCTAAACGCCTGAATACTTCTTCCACTGCGAGAGTTAATTGAGCAGATTTGTCTTTTCAAAATTGCTGTTGTCTTGTTGCATTTGCGTTTCAATACGCAGAGAAGTAGTGGAGCTATCAGCGAGCATTCGGTTTGCATTCACTTTGCTCCCCAGTTAATTTTGGCTTGATGCCTTTTCACCGTTACAAACACAAGATGAAAAACGACCCGGTGCCGCGAAGCTGGTGCTCTGCTGAAGTGAGGATTGAGATGTAATGAAAATGCAAATGCAATTAATTTATTTTCTAATAGTTGGAAGTAATTTAAGTGGAGATAAGGCATAAAGCCTGGTAATTTGTTTTAAATTGGTTTTGTTTCTGGACTCGTAACATGATAATATAATAAAAAAGTACAACAAATAAATCATATCAAGCGGAAAAAGAGTTGATAACTGAGATAAAGACGTCGTGGTTGTTAAAGCGCAGCGTGATTCATCGCCAGCGGCAGAGACCTCGTCAAACTCACGTCAGAGTAATTCCTTCTGTTTTTTAGGGAAACAAATAAATCCAATACAACAATATGAAGCTGAAACTGCCTTCCAGTGGAATAATATTGAAAATATACACATGGGGGCAATGTGTTCAGATGATGTCAAAGGAATAGCTGGAGGTTTGGTGAACATAGGGGAGAGTGATGCAACACTTGTTCTCTGTTTGACTATTTGGACAATTCGTTTCTACTGCATTCAATTCACAGTTTGTCTGTTTATTACCGACATATAATGTTTATCATCGACAATATTTATTTGAGTGGAAGAAGTCAGATGCTGCAACTGACACCAGGGGACTAATGCAACATGTTAGATATATGCAATATATCCCATCATGCATTGCGCTTGCGGTGGAGAGACCAGAGGAGCGAGGGCAGCAGGAACAGTCCGACCCGTCTTATAAATTTAAATATGAACAGAGCAGAGAATCACAAACTGCGGAAGATGATCATTCAATATGTTTTTTAACTTAAAGTATTAACAGAGAGAGAAAATGCACAGAGTTTAAAAGCGTTTTATTATTTTCCCGATGAGCTCACTATGTAATCGTCTATGATATATAATAATATATTATATATATATATATATATATATATATATATATATAGTGAAGTAGGGAATAGTGAGTGGGAGATTTCAGACACAACCATGCTGGCTAGACAGACTGATATTGACACACGCTAACAATGTCAGTTAGAAGTCAACAAGATATTAATAAAATTAATCAATTTTTGAATAATTCATCTAAAAGGTCAGGACCGAAAGAAAGAAAAATGAAGCTGATAATTACTGCTGTAATTGTTCAAAAGTGTTTCGCTGTCTCATCTCCTGTTTATTCCTGATGTGTGTGAGCGAGGAAGCGAACGAAACATCTGCTTCTTGTGGCGAGGTGCGGCTTCGAGTGGAGTTCAACTTTGGTGAACTTTGACCTGCGATATTTGCTTCACATTTCTACATGAGTGACCGGGTCATCACTCTAGCATGTTTCTGATCGGAGGAAAGAGACTTCTGTCCCCTGTGTCTGCTTCACATAATTACTTTCTGGCGGAGAGATGAAAAGATCGATATCGCTGTCACATAGATTGATCATTTCACAGAGTGGGTTAGCTTAGCTTGGCCCAAACGACTGAAAACAGCTAACCTGGCTCCGTCCAACTATAACAACCCCTGTCAACCGGCACCTCTGCTCATTAATTAACATCTTGTAAAAACAACAACTCACCAAATGGTTACTGGCAACGGCACAGACACAAGAAAAGGTCGGTGAAACGTTGGTTTTACTCTGCATCAATTTAACTAATTAGACCAATTACTTTAACGTGATAATTAACCAGCTTTACAGGAGCTGGCAGCCAGATCATTTGTTACCTTTGGTTTGAGCCAAAAACCTGGAGGCTGCTTCCTGTTTCCAGTCTTTGTGCTAAGCTAATCTAAGATAATGAGCCACTGGCTGCTGCTGGATTCCTGTACAGTCATGAGAGCGGCAACAGGATCAAGGTGCTGTGCAGGAACATTACAAAACAATACAGAGACAATTTAATATCAGTAAGATGCAGTTTAAAACAACTTTAAAGCAAAATATGTGTGTGAAAATTTAGAAATAGGTTAAAAGGGTTTAGTCAGGGGTGTTGTTGGTTCTTTGCTCGTCTATCTGTAAAAGTCACTACTACACGCCACTGATATAAATGAAGTCCGGTCTCTGTGTTTCACTGCACTTTTATATGGGATGAATCATTTTTGCCGTCTGAGGATTTTCCAGTGACCGCACTTGGAATCAAACATCCACAAAACAGCCACATTGATTTCCTCTGAAAAGGATGAAATCAAAATGCCTTTGGTTTCTTATTGGTCTCGACAGAAAATAATGACCAAACACCCACTGGGCTGAATTCAGCTCTGTTCTGGCACAAAGACAGGTTCACATGAGGTTCACCCCCGCTGGATTATTACCTGTTTCTCTAAGGTCCACCAAGCTGCACACGCGCACAGACACAGAGCCAATAGAGGTCCGTGTCTTTTTTATTTTACACAGTGAGTCAAAGGATGTGAGCTAGCATGAGAAGCATCAGCTGCAGTCTGCCAGTCTGCCCTAAGGAAGACGACTGAGATTAAAAACAGACGAGAAGTGGGAAGAAGGGAAAAAACTTCCAGCAGCACTCACACACTGTCAGGTTGGTTTTAAGAGTTTGAGTAAAATATCCAAATATCTGACGTCAAGAGAAACTGTCTGTTAGAGCAAAATAAAATATTATTTTCATCTTTTCATTCATGGAACGTCTCCGAGGTTTAAACTTTGAGGAAAGTTGTGGACGAATTGAAACCTCCGGTGGTTAAAACAACAGCAATACATTCACACCATTCAACATAATTGTCTTTCTCCAGTGTTTTTAGTCCTAAGCAGTAAAACAGCACAGTTGGTGGCTTATGTCCATGAAAACTTTATCTTTACAAGTCAAATAAAGGCTTATCTGACGTTATGCCTCACAGGGATTCAGGATTTCAGAATAAAACTACAGTGCAACTACTGTGAAGCCGTTTTCAGACACAAACTCCAGAAATATCCGTGTGTTTCACTTATGACAAATGCTGCAGTACATTGTTCAAATAGATGACACTAGCGTCACATCACTTCCGTCACAGCTGTCATCCTGACATCCAATTAGCAGCTACAAATCATGTTAATTAACGATGTTGTGTTCAAATTACCAAACGACACAAGACGACAAACCAGGAAATGTCTTGTTTTAATCCTGCACATCCCTCGGGGACGGTAATTAATGTTTTGAAAACCAGACTTGCAGAAAGCCTTAAAATGAATGTTGCAATTCCCCGCGTGTGGAAAAGGCTTAGAGTTAAAAATCAGAGTTTAAAAGTGGATCCACATCAGCACTTTGAGACATGAGGCTCAAACCGGGGGAAAAAAACATTAAATATATTACAAGTTTTTTTCAAGTAAAACTGAATTACCAGCCGTTCTGAAATGTCTTTTGTAATGACACGGACATTGAGCGTGCATTAAAATAGATTTGTTCTTGGGCCATTATCTCCGGCTAAAGAGAGAAATAACTTCATTAGAGGTGAAGGGGGCAAACTGTGAGACTGAGCAGCTGCCGCAGAAGACAGACAGGAGGAGAAAACTAAGAATGGAATAGATGAGGTGTAAGTAAAGCTAAAGCACGCAGCAGCTAAAGCAGTTAAATATATTCGAATTGTGAAAATCGAAACTAGAAGAACATCAAATTTAAAAAACACAAACAAAAACATCATTTAAACTATATAGCATCAAAGATATTCAAAATATGCAGCCTATGATTATGAAAATAAAGGCATTAAGAAATCTGAAATATACACCAATTAAAAAAGCAAAGAAATGAATATTGACAAATGGATAAATCTGCAATGTGCACATACAGGTGCATAGTTGTCAGTATTTGTACATTCATTATTAGTCAGAGATTTTTTTAATCCAAATTTGTGTGTAAAGGTTGTGCATGCGTGTTTATTGTAATCTTTTTTTGGGGGAACTGTATTCTATGGTATATTGATTCAAAGCTATGTTAGATCAGCTCAACTGTAGAATCTAGCAGCACTAATAGGCCCTGCAATGCAATGGTAGCATCGTATGGTCACATGTAGATGTTCAGCAGGTTCGGGGAGTAAGAAGACAAACATTTGCCAAATTAGCATTGAACACAAAGTAGACTACAGCTATAAGGCTAATGTCATTATCTCTGCAGGCATTTGTTTATTAATGAAGGGGCTACGTAAAAAAGCTAGAGGGGTTAGCTAATTGATTATGTTTCATCCCGAGAGGGAACTTAATTTCCAGTAATCGCTACAACTAAAGTCAGGGGATCACAGAAGTTCACAGTGGAGGATTTGGACCAATCCATCTTATATATTGAGACACAAGTGACATTTTGACCTGCTGATGGCGCTAAAGGAAAAAGTGGGAGTCAATAAAGTGAGTGGGTTTCCTCCTCAAGTCACGTTGGATAACTGTACAAACTTTCATGGCATTCCATCCAGTAGTTGTCTGGATATTTCAGTCTGACTCCTCAGAGCCGTGCAGCTATGCAGCTTCCATGGTTTGAAAGAACTGCAGTTTTGCTGCAGAGCACAAACTCTACAAAGACGGATTTCAAGTGAGCTGATCTCATCCGTCCACACGCTGCAGCATGTGGACATCAGCTGCCAGTCTGAAGCCGGGGAGTCCTGAAAAACTTCAGATCAAATACCACGACCCCCTCACGTGCGCACACATCCGTTCACATGGGAATTAAGATTGTGATTTTACATTTACAAAAGCCTGCTGTGCACTTTGGAGCGGGTGCAGAGATTCTGTTAGTTTTGCAAACACTAAGACAACCAGGTGGCTAGAATGTTTTGCAGCTGTAAGAAGAGACGCTTCTACATCAGCAGCTTTGTCTTGTGAGAGCCGAAGCAGTAAAACAGTATAAAAACAGAGACACAGTTTCATACACACGCACAAAAACAAATGATAGCATCATCAACTTTAAGGATACAAAGGACTTCTGGCTTTACAGATTCCTCGTTTGAGGATCCACAGACAAGGCAATGCATCTTCTGTACTGGCTGCACTATCTTAATCCTCCCTGACCCACAATCTGTCAGGAAATACAATAGAAGCAACCGATAATGAAAAACGATAAGAGGGAATATTGGAATTTCTCTTTGTGTTACGTTCTAAATGGGTCTGAGCTGCTGCACAAGCAAACTCTCGAAAGTTTGCATGATGCATGATGTCACTGCCACCGTGCTGCAGGCACTGGGCACGCTGGGTCATGGTCTCACTGCCAGAGGGTTGTGGGAGAGCGTTACAGAAAGTGGCGCCTGGATATAATTGGAAGTAAACTGTGACATAAGGGCCCAAAGTGAGCTGAGGAGCAGCCAAAAACATTTTCATGGGAGATTTTCTCTTGTGTCTAATTGTGTGAGTCTGAGTGAGTGTGGCAGACGTTTGCTGCAGCGTTGGACACAGACTTTTCCAAATATGCACCCTCCTCTGTGTCTGAGTAGAAGTCAGATGATATGACCCATTTAAGCTCAATGACACCAGAGAATACGTGTCAAACTGTATTGTTTACGTTGGATATTTCAACACAACTTTTTGAGACCAATTGGCATCGATTGTGTAGATTAATACCAGGAATATGAATTAGACATGGGCTGCTTTCCCCCAGTAATTCCAGCAATTTTATGCACAGACTAGAATGTCACTCAGTACAAAATTTAATTGAATCAAGCCGCACCAAATTGCTCAAGACTCAAAGAAATCCCTCCTCTAAATATGCCAGATTTTTTAAAAGAAATCAAAATCCATGAATTATTCCCTGGAGAAAATGTCCTATCTCGCAATGTTGAAGAAACAAAATCTTGCATCCATCTCTTTGTTTGGATCCACAACAAAAATGTAACGAGCTCTTTCTTGGCTCCTTCCACCATGTTTCAATAAAGTCAGTTCATTTTAACCTGATCCACCCGACATGAAAACAGACACAGCTGTGAAAGTACAGACCTCCTCGGTGGAGATGAACCTATTTGTACTTTGGCAAAACTCTCTGATTAACTTGAAATAAAACTTAATTCAGTTGTTTTTATGTTTGTAATATGTTTGGAAATACGTGTTCTTTTCTCAGTGCAGGTGCTCGATGATATGCAGCCCAGTAAAGTGAGTTAATCTTATAATGTTAAAGTGTAGTTGACACTGACTCTATTTCAGGCCTTTAGCTGTGCACCCTTTAGTTTAACTGTTTGGTGTAAATATGAGGAACAACTATGAACACGGGTTTCACTGCCACAGATTTGAGTCAACAGAGTCACAGCGTCACCATAAGCTCAACAATTCCGAAAGTAACACTTATTGCCAGACCATTGCAATACACTGGCTTTGATTTTCTGCCTTTGTTTACTTGCCATGTTCTTTGAACTAACATGTTCTTTTCAGACCCTGTCATTTTCTGACTTCAACGGTTCAGAGCATTGCCCCATCACCTGATCACCACCTGCACAACTGCCTCTTATTCCCCATGGAAACACATGGTGTACACTATATATACAATAAACTCTGTTATTCTATATATTCATCCACAAAAACTCTTGTTTGGAACATTTGATCCCTGGCGTAACCGACCTGCCGGCTCCCTTCTGGACACACTCCCCCCCCGACAGCCAACATCTGTTCTGAACATAGAACAAACTCTGCTTTCACCTCCTCTGCCTTCGTACTCTGTTCTCACACACAACACCGTCCAGAAATGAGGTAATAAGTGAGCCCAATATACTGAGCTCTTAAATATATGAACTAACTAACAAGGTTTCCAATAACACAATACAGTCTCAGCTGGTTCCAGCAATTTAAAACAAAGGGAAGCTTTTCTGCAATCACAGGGAGAACTATTAGAGTCTAATCGCTGAATCATTTCCAATCAACCTTGGATCGTCTGCCGAGCCGGGGCTTAATCCAGACTTGGTCAATTTAGCTCAAAGTTGGAGGCACTTTGGTGCAAATAAGGATGATTCGTGTTGTTATGTAGTAGATTTCAAATTCCTTCCAATATCTAGAGCGAGAGGATCAGATAAACGTCACCAGCTCACACAACAGAGACTTCGTAAGAGGAAGAAAATCTCTGGATTGTGTTCCGTGTTCCAGCTTCGTTGCAAAATTAGGGAGGTCACAGAACCAGTTTTCTTTTATTATACGCCTACTCCTGTGTAAGTAGGACACTTCTTCACAATGATTGAATGTTAATGTGCCAGAAGGACTTCAAACTGCGACAGAGTGACACACCCTGAACTCAGAACATGACTTCATTTTCCATTTTCCTGTTTTTTTTTTTTCATCTGACACCATATTGAAATTCCTTCTGCAGAGTGGTGACACAGGGCAGCCACCATTAAGCCTCTCTCGGCTGCCACTCTATTCCCTGTCTACAGGAGTTAGCGCTGCAGGTTTCTAATAAAAGTGGAGCTGCACACATGTCAATGTATAAGATTAATGTTAGCATAAGGAATACCTTAGTGTATAAGTGTAAAATCTCTGAGACTTGAGTTTGAGAAGAGGACGTCTGTGTTTCCCTGATATTAAAGTTAGACATTATGAAAGAAAAATGGAACATAAATTCAAAGCAGGATCATTTATTGCCTTTGTCGACAATAGTTAAAGCAGACGTTTCATAGAAGATATGTACTGTATGTTACATAAATGGTTTTTCCTCCCAATGGTGCCAATAACCTCTTTGCACAAATGAGGAAACCAGGAGGGAGGAAAGTCCCTGGTTTTATACAATGTGGGGTAAAGCTTCCACGTCCGTGTGTCCTTTATGTTGCCTCATCCCGAGTGTAAACTGTGGGCTCAAAGTCTGGTCAGACCATGTGTGCTTAAACTACATTACTGTACAGTTGGCACTTTTTCACGGAGTACAGTGGTGGATGCTCTGGATATTCTAGTTCCTTCTTTTCCAAATTTGTTTACACAAGCTTATTTTAAATTAAAAAAAAGACAGACTTTTTTTACAAAATAATTTCCGCTGACAGGAAAAAACAAGCTGTTTGTATGCCGCACTCAAAATACCATCAACACAACATCCTTACATCTCGGTTGCTCATAAATACCAACGAGCAGCGTCTTCCTTCAGAAAACTCATAATTAAGGGGCCACGGCCTGCGTGTAATTCGCAGAAGAAAGATGCTTGTAAAGCAAACATGGAGGGGAGCTTTGTAATTGTGAAGCACGTGGCAGTACAGCATGCAAGTCCCTGTGGTTATGTGCCTACTACATAACACAAAGTCTGTGGACTGCCTGGATGCAGCTCCGCGGGGATCCTTGGCTTCACATGAGGAAAGATTTAAAGGCTCCATTTGTAAGTTTGTGCTAGAAAACATTAGGATTAGGTTGTGTTTACCAGTCTAACAGAAATGTTGAACAACAGCATTCGGCACAACATTTTCTTTGCCTTTTATATCACTTCTTTGGTATAATTGAAGTTAGCACCCTACACAACTTGCCTGGCCCGGATGTGGAATGTGTTTATGTATATATAAAGTTGGACGACGCTTCTCCACTTCCTCCCAATTTCTAGAAATTAAGCCAAAATATCCCAGATACAAACGTTTTGAGAGCCTGCACAGTAGCGATCAGGAGATTGAGCCTTGATATCAAGGTTTCACCAATACGCAACTGTCAATCATGATGTTTCACCCTGTTTTTATAGCATCAAACCAAACTTACTAGAAATTGAGCATTTGAGCATCGATCGATGTGATAAAAACTACCACAAATTACAAAGAACATTTTTTTGACGTCTATTTTGACTTCGTACTTTGGCCCATGCCCCATCCGTTAACATGGAGAAAGAGGGATTTATAATATATATACTGCAGCCAGCCATCAGGGGGCAGTCAAGACGCTTTGGTCTCACTGCTTTGGCTTCACTTTATTTAGAGTCTGTCGTTCTACTGGAGTCAGCATGCTCACCAGCCGGCCACTTTCTGATAGCGAGCATTTGGAATTATAATATCTTGTCTTATAGATTTAAAGATAGTTGCATGCGACCCTCTTGTTTGGTGGGAGAAAATATATATGACGTAATGCACCTTTAATCTCAATTATATGTATTTAAAACGGTAGAACAGCAGAAAAGGCAACATTCTTCTTAAATTTCAAATCTAATTTCAAAACAAAGTTTTTATGAATGTTTGATATGTGTTTAATTATTGTGTTTAACTTCATAATATTTTCCTCTGTTTCATGAACTGATAATATTTCTCTCGTTTTAATTCCCTTTTTTCCTGTATGTTCAGCATATCAACAATGTACCATGTAAATAAAATGTACGATTAATTCCCAGAATATATCAACAAAAGTGAAAAAGTTAAAGTAATTTTGCTTCAACACTGAACTTGAAACACAAACCTCTTTATTTGACACAACACAATCTGCTCCGACTGCCGTCACACAGATTAGTGTTTAACACTGACGTCCTCGAGTGCTGCCTGCAGTCTTACCCATCACACATCTTAGGTCAACAAGAATAGATATACGCTGCTCTATTTCAAAACTTTATATAAACAATGAATACATATCAAGGTGTTCTGTAATAAAGATATTGGCACTCACAGTATTTACTTACTTCTAATAACACACTGTACATTTGACAAGATTACACTGCCTGCACAGCACAGTAAAGTAAAGGCCTTGCATTTTAAATCCCGTCTCAACCTTTTAGCACCTTAATAGCAAAAAAACTAAAAAACAGATAGGTGTCCACTTGTAAACAGTCTTTTATCACTTCTGAAACATTCATGTGGAGGATCAGCGATTAATAGTTGCTCATGTGAGGAGCTGTAACTCAGCTTCTATATGAGGAGTTTTCCAAAGATAGTATATTTAACGTCTGGGGTCAGAATTAAAACATAAACACATATTATTCAGTATAGAATATAGACACTGACACATAAACTGCCCGAAGTGTCCAAAACATGACGTCGTCCTCCGGTGAATCAAAGAAATCTCTGCAAACATCACCCTGTTTTTTAACCTTTTTGATTGGCTGACTCATAATGCCATTGTTTTTTGCACTTACACACACATACACACACAGACACACACACACACATACACAAACCTGTGACAGATGAATTCAATGCAAAAAAATTACCATTGTTAAGGATGACATTTAACAAACATGACAGCTTTCTTTTACATTCTGGGGAAATGTGAATCTCATTTGTTTCCAGCCAGGTTTAGTGTGGTGATGTAACCACCACTGTGTGTGTTTATGGTTTGTAGGGTGTGTTATTATTACTGACACTGGCCACAAGTCACAATGGTCTCTATACACTGTCACATGATATATTTGTTTTTACTGTAATGTTGAAAGAAAGTATGTTATATACTGTTCAGACTCTTTTAAAGGGTCAGTTCACTCAATAAACTGTTTTCTGACCGTTTGAATTTACTAGATTCTGAGATATCCCTCTGAGATTTCTCACTCACATCATAAAAATAATATAATAAAATAATATAACATATAAACTTGTCAGATCTCTTCACAACAACACCTCAAAACTTCAGAAATGTATCGTTGGGGAACCTTGAGCTGGGCTTGTTTTCTCTATATGCTGTTTAGTTGTCTTTATTCGATATTTTGCAGTTTGTTTCTGGACAGAAAGGATTCATTTTTGCCATGTAATTATTTAATGCTGAGGGCACAACAAACAAAACGCAATTCACCTTCATTGTTCTGGCTCAGCACAGACATATTAAACTCTCAGAGGGCCATAGGCTAGAATTAGCTCATGCACTCAGCATGTATACACTGGGGCCCCTGTTTTCCAATCAGGCTATAAAGAAGACTATACATGGGGCTTCATTATATGACCAGAAAGCAATACTCCTCGTATGGTGGAAAAATCTGTTGTGGGAAAGTTGATTGAACCCGGCTGCCTGGTTGCTAATCCAGCTTTGGAAGCGGATCCCTCTCGAAATCTGGGTAAATACATAGTTTGTTGATTTTTGAAGTGAAAAAAAGTGAAAACAGCCCCTTCTCCAAACAGACATTAAATATCAGCCTTTCTTCAAATGCTAATGTACTCGTTATATTTCATGAACTTGTGTTGTGGGATATGTGTGGAAGTCAGAAGTTAGTCAAACCCTATTTTTAGCAGATATCACAGTTTTGCAAATGCCTTTTGTAGCCAGATAAGAGTCTTTCAAGTCTTGATTAAGGAATTTTCCTTCATTGCAGATAACTTCAAATTCTGAGATATGTTTCTGCTGTGTTGCACACACAGCAAGTTTAATATCAGTTTGAAGTTATTCATGATGTATTTCAGTTTCTTAAATGACTCATTTACGTTTAGAAATTTGCTGACATTTACTGGAATCTATTCTTCCCGCTATGTTTCGTGTGTCAGTTGCTGCCGCACAACCCCCCCCCCAAGTATAGTATTTCCCCCCCTATGTTAAACAGCTGTCAAAGTGTGAGTTACTAATAGTGCGTTCCATTTGAATTGGGAAGTCAATCTTTCAGAGTTCCCAGTGGGACATTTTAACTGGAATGACCCCTGAAGTCGGATTTCCAACACGGAGAGTCCAAACAACCCCCAGCCATCGACCTGTTCTTTAGGTGAACTGACATTTTAAGCTTTGACTTTAAATCCCTGATATTAGTTTTCACCCTTGCCTCCACCAAACGGTCTCATTCAACCATAAAACTTAGAATAGAAAAAAATGAAATAGAGTGAGGTTTAATTTCACAGGCGTAAATCCCAGTTTATTTCCAAATGATCTCCTAAGAACTTTCCTGGAAAGAGCCCTGCCATTTAATAAATCATTATATTACTTTTGCATGGAAATTCATCTGGAAGTCAATAGTAAGCTCAACACAATAGAACAGACTAAAATAAAGCTCCTGTAACTCTCTTGTTTTCCTGGAACTGGTACAAAACTGCATAACTCTTTCCAGATATCTGGAAAATATACATTTATAAAGTATTAAAGGAAATAGCTCACGGATTTAGGCCACTTTAGGCAATAATGCGGCACTTCTGGACTTCTTGTAGCCTGAACAAAATGAAAGTGAGCCTAAAGTGCAACCATAAAACAACAAATGTGGCCAAAATATACCAAAACAAATATGGGCTTTGTCTCGCTAACACCCGGTGATCTAGGCAACATGTGTTCTGACTATGAAAGGTGAATACGGCCCAAATAGAACACAACTAATTTGGGCCATCCTTGGTTGACGCTATGGCTCGCTTGTGGCCAAGATCTGGCAAACAGGAGCAGACCGCCCAAGTGCCATCATTCCACGCATGTGTGTGCCAGATGACAGCGTGGGCCAAATCTGGGCCAAAACTATGTTGCACTAAGGGAAAGGACCTTTAAAATAAACTACGATAAAGCCGTGGCTGAGGATGATCAGGGACAGTGTTAGCCACATCCGGGCCAAAACAATTTTACTCATAGGGAATTGATATGTAATATAAACTACGATAAAGTTTGTTAGGAAACTTTATTCAGAACTTCAAGTTGTCGTTCTCATGGCATGGGTGCGGATGATTGGGGACAACGTTGGCCAAATCCGGGCCAACACAATTTTGCTATTTGAGAAAGAACCTGTACTATAAACTACGATAAAGTATGTTAGGAGACTTCAGAACTTCATGTACTCGTTCTTCGGTCTCGTGCCGTGGCTGCTGATGATCGGCGACAGCGTGGGCCACAACTGGACCAAAACTATTTTACTCTGACGGAACTGATGTGTAAAATAAACTACGATAAACTATGCTAGGAAACTCTTTCAGAACTTCATGTTCTCGTTCTTCGATCTGATCGATCTCGTGCCGTGGCTGCGGATGATCGGCGACAGCGTGGGCCACAACTGCGCCCAAACTATTTTACTCTGACGGAACTGATGTGTAAAATAAACTACGATAAACTATGCTAGGAAACTCTTTCAGAACTTCATGTTCTCGTTCTATGGGCTACTTAGTCTCGTCCCGTGGCTAAGGATGGTCAGGGACAGCGTGGGCCAAATCCGGGCCAACAGAATTTAGCTATTTGATAAAGGACCTTTAAAATAAACTACGATAATGTATTTTAGTTGACTTCAGAACTTCATGTACTCATTCTTCGGTCTGATCGATCTCGTGCCATGGCTGCGGATGATCGGGGACAGCTTGGGCCAAATCCGGGCCAACACAATTTAGCTATTTGAGAAAGGACCTTTAAAATAAACTACCATAAAGTATTTTTCGACTTTCTTCAGAACTTCATGTACTCGTTCTTCAGTCTGCTCAGTCTCGTCCCGTGGCTGCGGATGATCAGGGACAGCAGCTCGTGTTTGTCCCTCAGCCCCAGCGAGACGTCCAGCGTGTCCTTCAGCACGTCGCGCGTGTGCACCATCATGCTGAGGAAGTCGTCGTTGAGCCGGTGCTCCTCGCGCAGCTCGCTCTCCTGGCTCTGCTTGAACTTCACCTCCAGCTCCAGCAGAGACTTCTCGGAGTTCGTGAACGCCTCGCCGATCTGCGCCGTCTCCCTGCGCAGGTACTTCCCGTAGCTGTCCTCCCCGTCCAGGTCGTAGGAGATGCTCTTCCCGATGCCCTCCAGCACCCGCGCCGCGTCCTCGATCTGCCGCTTCACGATGGTGAAGTCGTCGCGGATCATCGCGTCCTGGTCCTCGTCGACGCCGCACTTGCGCTCGTCGGTCATCTTGAACAGCATCTGGCACTTCTCCGGGTCGTCGTTCTCCTCGTAGTCGCCGTCCGGCACGAAGTAGTGATGGAAGGTGCCGTTGGACATCTCCGGATGCAGCGGTCCGAGGTACGAGGCGGCGCACATTGTCCACAACACCCCGGCGCACAGGAGCCAGTGGAGAGGAGCCATGGCGCGTCCGCTCGTTGTCCACAAACACACGGTTGTTGAATTGTTAATAAAAATAAAAAAAAGTTTAAACGTCAGCTCGAGCCTCACACAGACTATTTGACTCCAGCCCGGCGGAGAAACCCAAACATCTCACCCGGGTTTAAACCTCCAAAAGTGCGCAGTTAGTTTCCTCCTCCAAGTCTCCTCTTCCTCCTCCCGGATAGAAAAACAACCTCTCTCCTCTTCCTCTTCCTCTTCCTCGTCTTCTTCTTCCTCTTCGTCTTCTTCACTCCAGGCTGCCAGCTCCCATCGCTGCCACTCGTCCGTGTGTGTGAGCGTCTCTCTGAGCGGTCGTTCTCCTCCTGACTTGTCTCGGTGCCTCGAACGCAACATCTGGATGTCTCAAGTGCCTCTCTGGGCTTTTTTGTCTAATAATAATACCCCAGTGCTGCTCTCAGGTTACAGCCCCTCCGTCACTGACAGGGCTGCATTCAGTCTGCACCCGGGGGCCAGCAGCTGCTAAAGTCTGCACCCAAACGGGGAGAATCACTTTGGGTCAATGCACAAGTTCAAAAAGTTTTATTAGACCATTTAGAAATAAGTTTAACCGCTTATCTAAAGGCCTGCAATACAATAAAAAACGCGAAAGTCCTGTAATTATCCTACATTTATAGAACTTGAGGACTTGTGGAAGAAACGTGGATTCAATTGGACGTAGTATTTCTTGTAGTAGTATTGTTGTAGATTACAAGTTCAAAAAGTTAAATTAGACGATTGAGGAATAAGTATAACCACTTGTTATTCACCTGAAATACAATCCAACTCAAATGTCCTGTGATGAGTAGCCTTCATTTATAAAACTTAAATGTCTTACTGTGGTGCTGTAGGTTATTGGATCATTTGTACATTATTTATTTTTTAATTATACTTGCCTGAGGTGGAGTTAACCTTCTAATTAAAATGCTACTCAGGCATTGTTGATAACATTTTATTCTTGTACGGCTCTTACAGGCTTTTTATCTAACAAGACAACCGGTTCTTTGTGTCATGGATTCTACGAGAGATAGGAAGTTCTGGTCCATGTTGACATAACTGCATCATATAGTTTCTGATTTGTTCGCTGCACAAATTCGCCACCACATCGCAAAGCTTCTTTTGGATTCAGCTCTAGCGACTGAAGGTGACATATAGAATTGGATTTTTTTAAATCGTTTTGTTCTTGCAGTTGATCAGCATTTTACTCAAAGGGAAAACAAAGTGAAACACATCATTATCTAATACACAGGCTCAACCCTAATGCCTGTCTGGCCTTTGTTGCTGGTAGCACATATAATTTCGGAGGTGTGTAAACACATGTTCACGGAGCTTCAGACTGACCACCTGTTTTCAGTCTCCTCCTGGCGTCAAATGACAGGGCGAGTTTATTTCAAGGAGAAGGAAAAAAATCCACGTGATCGTCACCTGTTGAGTAAATGGAGCCGAGCAGCTTGGTCAGACCTTCAATTCCTAGGTGAGGAGTTTTGAATTGAAATGTTATATTTCCCAAACTAGCACACTGAGAGTAATCTAATTTGCTAAACCCACAATTCCCCTCAAAGCGAGCGTATCTTTCCAGTGGAAACAGCAGACGTCACACCAGCACCTACCTCTGAGGAGACCTGCTCTCATTTTTCCACTGCATGAGTGATCTTCAGGGTTCTGACCTACATAAATAAATCTTGAGCAGAATATTTTTTTTTTAAAGTGGTCAACACACAGAGAGTTAAAAACAGATTTATCATCAGATTTGTCGACCAAGTAAAATATCATATTATATCGCAAAAATGTGGAAGTGAATGTGTTCCATAAGCCTTACGTAAACCGAGGTCTGCGATGTGCATCAGTCTGATTCCCGATGCACAAAAGTGTCTCACTGCTCATCACGTCTGTCTCTGGGGTTTGGACGCTGTCTACTGAGCTGGCATGTGATGATGTGCACAGTGAAAGTTCGTGATGGACGGCGGCAATCGAGAAGTCGGTGGTGTGCAGGGTTACTAAACTTTCAGATGCTGATAATCATTGAGAAACATCATTAGCTTTAGCTGGTGCTGGGCTGTTACGGCCTGACTGCTGATTCAAATGCGGTGCAGTGTTTTTTGTTCTTCCTCAGGTTAGCACCGCCCACTGGCATTACAATCCAGTATTCCCCGCTTCTAGCCGGCTCAAAAGAACAAGAGAGAGTCTAGTTTAGCCAGACAGCAGTTTCTTTTGTTCTTATGTTGGGGACCGTCAGACTGGGTATAGGAAGAGGTTAGTTTAATGATTTGGCATCAGCCCATTGTTCCTCACCTTGTTCAGTGCCGGTTAGCATTGCTGTTGTGGATCTTTATTTGCACCATTACAATAAAAGGCTACTTTGCCAGTTAATATCGGCGCTGTGTTGCTTCCCTTACTCCTAGACGCTCACTGTGTTGTAACATTGCCATTGCTGTTGTTGGTCTATTACACTACTATCACCAGCCTGTTGACACAAGGCAGGTTTAGTCAATGGATTTATGCCACTGATGCCAAATTCTGACCTGAGACCAGGCTAGGTCTTTCCAGTTTTGCCCGGTTTCGGTGACCATGTGTCCACTGCAGCCTCAGATTTCTGTTCTTGGACGATATGAGTGGAACCCAGTGTGGTCTTCTGCTGTCGGAGCCCTTAGGCTTCAACAGGTCATGCAGTCTGACATTGTGTGATATCCTGGTTAGTTAATTGCAAAGGAAATACACAATTACACATTTTATTAAATTCTTTGTGATTGTCACTTTAAATGTTGAGCAATGTCCCCTCCCGTCAAGTCAGGTGAACCTTTCCTGTACGTCAACACATAACAGTGGATTTATGATGAAAATAAAGTATTGTTGAACACGTTGAACATTCACTCACCCAGAGTTGAGGCTTACTGTAGATTTGTTTGTACAGTATGTCTGTAGGTCAGACAAGTACATGGACCATGAAACTTGACATACATAGATCTGTAAGTTTATTGCCTGGACACAACCAGTGTTGGGGAATAATAAAACAGAATCAAGTATTGAGAATATTGTAACTGTAGTTATGGTTACAATTTAAATAGGCCGCAGTTAGAAAACAGTTGTATTAGTTATTATCGAACAACAATTCAAAGAGGGGAGACCAGACAAACTAAAAACATGCATGATATGTAATCTAAGACAATCTTGGCCAATTATTCTATCCAACATTTTGATACAGCAGCTAGCTTCTTTGTTCCATGCACATTATCGTTAATTATATATTTTTTCACATGTTTAATGAAGCTAGAAACAGTTTTTCAAAAAAATCAAGAAAAAATTGTGTCATCCTTTTTTATAAGATTTCATATTTTCATCACTACTGGCTTCAGTCTACTTTAGGGAGCAGCATTGTGCTAATACCACGTTTATTTACAACGTTCCATGCAATAATAATGTAAGATCCAAAGTATTTAAAGGTGTTACCGAGTACATTTCATTTTCTAGTCTGGATACAGCTTCATGTTGTTGTTGTTAATTGACACATGTGCACTGAGGTCATGCTGCAAAGGTGACGTCTCATCACCAGTTACCTCGTGAGACTCCAGTCTGTTATGTCATAGATTGTCCGGCCCTTTTGTGTTCCTGGTTAATAATTGTCAAAATGAAGCTTTTTAAATCAGAACTTCCGATGTGAGTCGTTACCATTTGGGACTGAAGACCGTCCTGCACATCCACTGGGAAGTGATCAACGCTCCTGAACCTGAAAAAAGACACAAGTGTTCAACTGACAGAGGTACGAGTGAAGCTTTTACTTATGGCAGGTTAGGTTAGTTCCTTCAGCAGCAATTGTGCCTGGTGCTCTTTAGCAACTGGCCACTTATCTGGCAGCATACTTCAACATCTACATGACAGATTGGTATTAAACTTGAAAATGTTTGCTTTAAATGCTTGAAAAGTGCACCACAGAGTGACAAGTGCACAAGGTGAGGTTAACCATTCAACCAAACCTGGGGGATAAACTGAGTATTCATATTTTGTTATTGTATAGTTATTTT
The DNA here is from genome assembly GCF_022539355.2 of Hippoglossus stenolepis. Taxonomy (NCBI): domain Eukaryota; kingdom Metazoa; phylum Chordata; class Actinopteri; order Pleuronectiformes; family Pleuronectidae; genus Hippoglossus; species Hippoglossus stenolepis. Next base: position 5,516,613 of record NC_061483.1, read on the forward strand.
GTAAATACACATTTTATTCTAATCTGTATATTTATTACCACTATATTACTATTTAACTTTTTTGTGTTTGCTCATATGGGAACTTCCCTGCAAACGTTTTGAAGATGTTTATACCTGTATAACCAGTTTGCACACATGAGAACACCTTGAATCTTGGAAGCAAATCAAAACTGCTAAACCTCTTTAGCAGGTTGGTTGAGTTCAAGCAGGTGCAAGTTTAACATAGATGTAGAAAGAACAATTTGTTTTCGGATGCCACTCAAATGATGAAATGAGATTATGTGGAGGGGTGGGGCATGACCCAAGGAGGCACGTCTGTGGCTCAGCAGTTAGAGCAGGTCATCCTATAATCAGAAGGTCACAGGTTCATGGCCCTGCTCCTCAAGTCCACACCACCAAGTGTATTTGTTCAACAAACTGAAACTTCAATTGCTTATTTTTCTTCCTATAATGAGCAGGTCTATTGGATTTATGCAGTAAAAACCTGGGGCAGACCTTCATGTCTAAATCCATTCAGGATGGAATAATAATAATATAACTTTATTTTTACAAAGCTTTTATAGAAAGATAACATGATATAAAATACCAAAAAAAAGAAAAACATCTGTTAAAACCAGTTAAAAAAAATCAGACATTAAAAGGCTTTACTATGAAAATATGTCTCAAGTGCGAGTCTAATCTCCTCGGACTGTTTTTAATTTACCTGATCCTGTCGCTACTTGTCTGGATTGTAAGATTAGAAAATTGGCTGCAGGCTGATGTTTGGTTCCCCTTGAAAATCTAATTCTTAATCTCCTGGTTAAACAAGAAATGAAATTCAAAATAAAAGCCCCAGAGCCTCAGTTGTACTTTTACCAGACATGAGCATCTGCTTGTTTTTTGACATTAACCCTGTTTAATACTGTTGTGTCGTCAAAGTACCAATATTCATGAAACCCACAGAGGAGGAAGGGTTTCATGAACTCAGAATCAGCCTTTGGCCTTGAGAGCACACTTATCTGATCTGAGCCGAGCCGAGCTGAGCTGAGCTGAACTGTGTGAGAAAAGTGTGACATCGTTCACTTCCTCCTCGACCTCTCACCTACTTTCTCTGCCCCCATAAAGAGCCGTGACAGGCGGCGGCGGTGTTGACGGGCTCTCGGTGTGTGTGTGTGTGTTTGTGTGTTTGTGTGTGTGTTGAGGACCGTGTGTGACCCACACAGGTAACGACACACACTTTAATACAACAACTTAAACCACCGGTAGTTAGCCAACAAACGAGTTAGCTCCTTCCTCCAAGCTAAAGGCTAACAAGCGCAATGTTTTTAGCATCCGAGCTATTTTTAAAGTCGCACACGCTTGATGGAAGATGTGTTCAGATCCTGTACTTGTACCTGTACTGTAAAAGTACTTAAATACTCAATACAAGTACAAAGTGCTGCATTTAAACCTCAAGTATTATCATCAAGTGGATAGAGTATGAAAAAGAAAGTAAAATGGTTTAATATTCCATCTATTAAATTCTATCTAGATTATTATTACAGCTGCATTCATGTATATATATATATGTTGTATTTTACCAGTTGATGTTTTTACTGTTACATAACCACACCATTATTATTATTATTACACAGTTATGCACTGTTTGGTATTTTAATCTGAAAAGCTAAAGCTGTCAGACAAATGTAGTGCAGTAAAAAGTACAATATTTCCTCCTGCGATGTCTTGGGGTACAAGTAGAAACTTGCATACCAGTAAATAAAGTACCTCAAATGTGTACTTAACTTCATATTATGATTGCGTTAACGTGTATGTTTTGCATTTCACTGCTGAAGATGTTCAAGGTTGAGCTCATTCGAACTAGTTCATAGACCGTTCGGAAGTTTAATGTGTTTGAGGTATCTCTAAAAAGTCTACACTTTTCATGAGCTCAGAAAAACGGGCTGTTTTATTTATTTATTAAATAAATAAGCTTTAACACAAACATCAACACATCTGGTGGTTTACACTGTCATCTGAAACGTTAAAGCTGTCAAACAAATGTAGTGAAGTAAAAAGGACAATATTTCCTTGTGAGATGTCGTGGAGTAGAAGTAGAAAGTTGAGAGAGTAATATCAAGTACCTGTACCTCAAATGTGTACTTTAGTACAAGTGCTGGCACTAAAAGTAAATGTCCACCACTGCCTTTAGTTTGTCAACAAACATCAGGTTGTATTCAGTTGATTTTATATCGTCTGCTAATCAAACTTCACATCCACCCACCGATAGTGATATCTGCTAAATTAGTGTTGACTTTGAGTGTTGACATCTTTTGCAGGTTTGTTATCAGTATAAGCAAATACACAGTTTGCACCTATTTTATGTTTGAAATTTCACTGGCTACTGTTCAAGTGCATTCAACATATAGACACATTTCACTGTGGGAGAGGTGACCGGGAACCCACAGGTCAGTCTGGCTTATCGTCACTGCAGCAGTGCTCCGAGGAAAGACGCATGGAATCTCCTAGAAGGCTCAGATTGTGAGGCTGGACAACATGGCTACAAATTATATCAAGATAACACTTTTTATTTAATTTTGTATTGTTTTATTATCACAATAAATTTTAAATTTTAAAGCTTAAAACTTTAAAGTTTAACAACAGATATTGCTCCTTGGTTGAAGGTTTTGATCTCTTCTTTATGAGTAGAGGATGACAAACATTTGATAAACAACAAATACTCCAGTGCATAAGCATTATATAGATACAGTTTATACTGGGTTTTGCGGCTTTGCTCGGTCAGCTGACCAAGCTTAGAAAATACCTCTGGTTGGCACGGTTACCAGTCAATTCTGATGACTGGAGACTTTTCAAAGCCCATTGAAAAGCTCCCTGAACTGTGTCCAATGGGCTTGGCATTGATCAAAAACAAGCAGAACACAATGTTTTGCTTCTGAAAGAGTCATTAAAAAATTGGTTCTTGTTATTTGAACTTCATCCCATTGGCTCATTATATCCTCAATTTAATTATATGGCATTTAGACATTGTATTTGTTGATATTTCAGTTTTTAAGCTCAATAGGAGACTCATAATATTGGTCTTTTATCCACTGCTGGTTTGGAAACACATCATCCGAAAGGTAAAAGTTCATGATTCTCTATTTAACCATTTTTTTTTCATATTCTTTGCTCATTATCTACAGATTCTGTGGCACGTTCTGCTCTTGAGACACAGGTGCCTGGTGGGAACCCTTCAGAAATGTGGATGAGCACATTTGCACGTTTCGCCCTGCCGGCCCTGCGGAGTCGCTCCTCCGCTGCGGCCTACCAGGCTCTCAGGGCTTGTCGTGGACCGGGGCAGGCTGCAGGTCCGCCGCCCGCTCGTCTGACTTCAGTGCAGCTTCGTGGGCAGCAGACCATGGTCTCGGCCTCGGTCCCTGTGGCGAGCCAGTCCGTGAGGCACGCCCGGGCTCTGGGCGAGGCGCGGATGGTGGAGGTGGAGTGGGATGATGGAGGCACCAGTCTGTACCCATTCACCTGGCTGAGAGACAACTGCCAGTGTCCACTGTGCACCCTGCAGTCAGCTCAGGCCAGGCAGCTGGTGATGTGTGATCTGGACATCCACATAGGGATCGACTCTGTAGATGTCATCAATGACAACAAGGTATTGTTTCATATAAACTGTACAATTGTTCTGTATTAAGAGAAAAGCATAAATGTTTAAATTATTATCCAAACTAGCTGTGAATATGTCCAAAGACTTCTGGCATAAAAGTAACCTACCACTGTGGAGCTGCTTTAATTGATTGTAGTTAATTTATGTTTTTGGTGCATTCAGTTTTAACTTTCAACTTTCAATAAGTGACCTGTTTGGGCTTGGTATAGTTCTGTTGCTATTTTAAATAAACATTTAAATATGTCAAACAAACATGCTGCATCTTGAGATCCTAGCTCTTAACCAGGTTAGTAAGATATTGTCATTTTAAATAATCTGAAATATGTAAATAAGGTTTTACTTTTGGAAAAGAATAGAAACAATTATTTTGGAGCTGCATGAGGAGCCTCCTGTTACACAGCATGTAGATGAAGTACTTCATATGCACATAGAAACTGAAGCAAAGTAGCGAACTCACATTTAGACGCATTTAATTAGAATATATCTCAACTAATCTATATCCATCTGCTCCTGCATGTTTGTAGCGTTCAGTTGTAGTAATACAGTTTGTAGAGTTTCTTGTTGTGGATAAAAGTAGCTTACAAGAAAAATAAATGTGAAAAACCTTTGAGACAATGACGTTAAGATACTATTTATAAAAAAGATTGTCTAATGTCTTTAGATCAGATCTGTGGGAAAGACTCAATTTCACTTTGTGTTCCCCTTCGCTGGAAGTTTTTACAAGAGATGAATTATGTGAATCGTCCATTCAGCACTGATGCACACACGTGTTGTTGATGTTGGATAATACATTTAACTTTAAAACGTTTTTGGCGGATTGTGATCAATATGCGTTTTGTCTCTCAGGTGTCGGTTGTGTGGCCTGACCATCACACCAGTGTGTTTGACTCAGAGTGGCTGAGGAGACGCTGTTTCTCTACCGCTGCCAGACAGTCACTGCAGGAAGAGCTTTTCCTCAATGGTGAGTCCAGCTTTTATATTTTCTCATTTCAAAGTCAATGTATAACTCTGGATTTTAGAATTTCCTGTAGTGAATTGGTGTTGTTAACCTTCACCTCCTCTATGGGCTCGGCTCCGTCTGCTTTAGCCTCGATGTAAAGATTAAGAGAAGATAGGGCTTTATTGTCTGTTAACAAGGAAGACTCTCACCACTGCCACGTCTACAACTTTGACACGTCGACAACATAAAAACATAAACTAAACTCTCGCTGCTGGCAGAGAGATACGAGGGTAGTTGCACAGTCCATGTGTGAGTCTGTTGTTGTGAAATGATTTAAAGTAGAGTTTATTGGGGAAAGACAATAAATAAGTGATTTGTTTAGTTTTGGTTTCACATTGTAATTTAAAAAGCACACTTAAGGATTTTTGGATCACCCACATGGGCTTTGTCTAACTATACATGTTATTGATTGGTGTACGTGGGCGTGCGTCTGACATCGGCATGTTGTCAATTTGACTATTGGTCTTTCCGTTTGAATGGAGAAAATAATGAACCGGTTCACTTCGTTACTTTTGTTGTAATATAATTATGGTTTTTACTACCAGCTAAAATGAACATCATTATATTGTCATTGGTCTGACATCTTTCACGCCCGTTATTTTGGTTTGGACTAAACTGAAAAAGTCCAAAGTTTCCGGACCAAACAACCTCAGAGTCTGGTGAAGAAAAGTTGTTGTACTTGTATCTGGAGCCCAAAGCAAACTTTTGTAAATCAGATGCATAAACACACAATATTATTCGGAGCAGGCATTCGATCCTGCAGCTCAGCAGCATCATCGTGTGACGCTGTGATGTCAGATACCAAGCAGTGATAACATGAGCTGTCACTCCAGCCTCAGAGCTGGGTTCAGCCGCACTGACCTGCGGTGCTGTGGTTTTGCTTGGTAGCGGGTTCGACCACATCCAACCTCCTTCATTCACCGTCTCCTCCCCTCAGCTGTGACTTGAGTGACTGAACTTATTTTTCTGAGCTAGAGATCAGAGAAAAATCTGTGTTTTTACAAATCTTCAGCTTTCGTAGCTTCTGGATCTCAGTCCAGTGTTCCTGTTTGCACTTTCACATATCAGACTTAATTCACTGTGAATTGATCGTTTTAAGCTGTAGACCTGTGTTCAGTTAATGCTAATGCAAACCGTAGCTGCTGTCGCTGTTTCACATGGGAAACTCTCCACTGGCAAAGCAGCAGGAGGCTTTTATTGTGAAGAAGTTATGGGAAATGCAATGTGTTTGTCACCAGCTTAGTAGGGCATCATTAGCTGTGCTATTCTACAAATAAAAACAGGTTTATGGATATATTCTGGGCTATTTGTCAGCTCAGATTGGTTTTAATTTTGCAGAGAGGAACAGTAGAAGCACAGGAAGTCACAGTGAGTGGAAAAGAGTTGCAGGTGTACTCTGCAATATGATGTGCTGTGAGCAAAAGCCACATGATTCTTGAGTAGATTGTAAAAGAGGTTAATGGTGTTTGAGTCACGCTCAAACGACGTCTCTACGACAGAAGTTGCTCCTCGTTGTAATGTGGACTCTCGGTTTTGTCTTGGCTGGTCTGAGTCCTTCTTCTGTTCAGAATTACCACATTCTGTGTCATGTTCTCTCCCCTTGTGTGGCCTTCATGCTAATTTCCTGGCCTGTATCTATATTGTGTTGGAAGAACACACAGAACTGTCCAACAGACAAAGAATTTCCATAAAAGGGTAATTTGCAATAGATGTTTTTCATTTGTCACACAAAATGTTGTAATATCACAAAGCCCTAAGAAAGGATTGACTACTTTGTAATTGATTGATCTGACGTTGACGTACTGGTCCTTTGCTGCTTGTTAATGAAAGAGTTTGTCAAAGTTACTCAGCGGAAATTTATTTCAGCCTGACATTACTGCAAAATTAACAAAACGTCCAGTCTGTGATTTTTCATTCTGGATTACGTTTCTTCTTTTTATGCTTTCAAGAAGTTTTTGGCTTCATCTCTCTCTTCTGTCGTGTTCTTTTATCCCGAGATATGAGAAGAGCCGGTCTCGGTTTGGTTCAACAAGTATTTATTCAGAAGCAATGAAAAGGAACAGCATAGCTATGTGCACATAGCTATGGGCACTCAATACACAGCCTCGGCTAAGTCAGTAGCACGGGGTAGTCAAGATTCGCCCCGAACGGACGGCGGGTACAGTACTTATAATAGTAGGTATAACTTCATTGGTCAATAACGAGGGGGAGTCACCATGGTTCAGACCTTGGCTCTCCCTTGCTGGTGTGCAGGCGTGGTCCCATCCTCTTGGCCCTGGAGTCTGCGAATGATGAGGAGCTGCTCCCAGGTTCGCCCCTCTTTTGACAGTAGTGGGGATCATCCACATTCTGACAGTGTTTGGTTTCATGTTTTACAGACAGGCCTTCAGCTGAAGCCTTGTGGGTCTTCAGTATTTTTGTAGATATGGTGTTGTTGTTCATTGGAGTGAGAAACCTTGTTCCTGCGTTATCGGCTGTATGTTCTGTGTGTGTAAGCATGCGCATTTTCTAGACAAAACAACGCCTTTCCTATCTGTCCTTCAGAACCTAGTGGCAGCTGCTTGAATTCTTTCTAAGGGTAGGTCACAGTTTCTTATGAAAACAGTGCATTCATGTATGTGTGATGTTTGAATAAAGCTAATGGAGTTTAGGCTGTAATATAGTAAGTTGAGAACAAGTTAAAGTACAGTGTATTGTATGCCACAGATGTACAGTCTCCACAACAGGCATTATCAGACAGGTGCGAGACTGAACTGCGATGTGACGCACACACACACACAACAACCAACTTCAAGATTAAAACCAGCCAGCAACGGCTACTAAAAGTCACTATGTGAAGGCCACACATTCTCCCACATATTCAGCCCAAACTGCCCCTGCACCCACCCCTGTCTAACATACTGCATTTGTTTAGAGTTCAGTTTCATTGCCATCTTCACAGACACACACACATTAATTCTTTCTGTTAAGGTACAAACATGGTGCGCGTAAAAGCGATCCTTTTCGGGGCTATAGTGTCTAATTATATTATTAAAATCCTAACACTTCACTTGTCTTTATTTTTGCAACTTTTACAAATGTATTGATCAAATAGGTTGTGCTGGCAACACCATGCCTTACCTGTGATGCACAACATCAAAATAATAAATAACTGGGTAGGTTTACAACTAGGATTATATTTTAAATTTAAATTTAAGAGGTAAACATGCGGTAACAGCAGGAACAAGATGCTTGTGCACATCCATTATGTGATTAAACAGCAGCTCTCTGGTTTGTTTGGCTGTGAAATGAAAATTTGTGTATTTTCCCTGCTGACTTTTTTTCTAGGGGGAATGCGATGCCCCTGATTTAAACTCCTCTTTCCACCCATTTCCCCTCAGTAACACAACAGGGTTGTTAAGGAAGGACGTTGTTCTAAAGACTGGAGGGAGAAGTCATTTTACAGTACATTTACAATGGGCCCAATACACTTTACAGTCCTGCCAGACGGCAGACGATTCAAACGTGGAACAAGGTAGCGGCACTTCAGTGGAGTGGGGGGATGGACTGAAGTCAGTTTGTGTACACACACGTGGTCCTGAAGGACCCACAGGGCTGAGTGGCTCCTGCTCGCTTCCAGACTTATTAAGGGTGTGTGTGTGTGTGTCTGTGTGTGTGTGTGTGTGTCTCAGAATTCCTCCATTCATGTTGAAGTGTAAACAGATCTCCCTCATAGCAATTTAGAGACAGATAAGTCATTCTGTAGAGTGGATTCTTTTCCGCTCAGAGCCAGCGGCGTACCTTGAAGACGCTGCTAAACTCATTCACCAAAAACACAATACGAGATGACACACAGGGTTTATTTGGGTTAAATTATTTCCCCCCTGACATTCCTTACACAGAAAAATAAGACCATATACTCCGATAGATGTGTAATGAACAGCTTTCACCTCCCAGGATTTCCGTTCTACTCCCACTGCTGAGCTTTCGATGACGTTAACTCACCGAAGCGTAGTCCACAGTTTGAGTTTCTGTTTCCTTTTCCATGTAGAGCACCTAGATTTTACAGGCCCGTCCCTGCCTGTTAAAGTGTTCTCAGCAGCGAAAGTGAAGTGCGCTCAGGATACCAGGAGGTCAATATGATAATTGGAGCTGTGGGGATATTATTCAGCCCGCACCGTACCTCCTGTTTTTTATGTCTGGGCTAATGTTTTTTTCTTCTGCTTTTACTGTTTCTACGGAGTTGTGCAAACTTGAACTGCAGTATTTAGTTCAGCAGTAAGTTCTGGAGCAAGACATGGAACTAGTTCTTATCAAGGGCACTTACATTATGACTTTTTATCTGTTATACAGTCCCAAATATAGTTGATTGACATTGAAATGTACTTATAACACATTTTAGAATAGTTTTCAATGGAGTAGTGACATGATTAGGTCGCCTCTGGGATCCTGTTGATACGTTTCCATCATTAACAGACATTAAATTGTGTATTTCCAGGGTTTTGGAAGCACATGAGATTTGTCAGCATTTCTGGTTTATTGGCTTTGGACATTTACTTTACACAAAAATAAATAGCGGTACAGTACGTCTGCACGTAAGCTGGTGTAAATGGAGCCCTATGAAAAGCTGACATCTGTTTAAATGTGAACGTCTCATTCAGAACCCCACGTCTGCCTCCGCCAGATGGAAAACTTATTTAGACTTGAGGGTCAAGAAAAGATCTGCATGTTCTTACCAAACACAAGCTCACCAGTATTTCCTTCCCTGGGAACAAGCAATTCCCTGAGCCTGTAGGTATGTGTAACCAGGAATTTAAACTCAAACTGCCCGGTGTCCACGACGGAGGAGATCTTACAGACATTTTCCTACTGAATCTCTAAACATCCACATATACAGTTGTCATTGACTGGACACTAATTTTGGGTTTTGACTCACTTTCATGGTCAGGTTTTTGAATTTGACCACTTTGGTTGCACGGTTGTTGGCTTTGTAATTTTTTTAAAACATCTTTCTTGCAAGAGAACAAAGATTGTTTGCAGCTGTGCTTCATCTATGGGTCTGTCTTCAGGGGGACGTCTTGATTTGAATATATTTTTAAGAGACAAAAAACTACAAAAGGCCACCACAGTCCAGTGCACTGGGTTTTTCTCTTAGCCAAAGCTGAGGCCTGGCTCCCGGGTTGGAAATGCCTGTTTGTTTGTGGATCACCCAGTCCACTGCTTTAGTCTAGACTGGAATATGTCAAAAACTATTAGATGGATTACCCTGAAATTTTATACTTATATTTATGGTGCCCAGAGGATAAATCCAAGTGATGACATTCCTGGTTCCGATACCACGGATCCTAATTTCTTTGGTGTTCCCCCAACTTTCCTCTGTGGTTTTGAGTGAACTGTCTAACAGCTATTGGCTGGATTGTTATGAAATTTGATTCAAACCTTCATGTTCCCCGTGGGAATAACATTTTGGCACACCACCGGTAAATCAATATTGGTTCTGGATATTAAGTGAAATACCTCAAGATCAAATTGTACAAGCTCTGTAAAATTTCTTGGCCAATTTCTAACAATTTTTTGTTGATGATTTTTCCTCAAGTGCAACCACAGGTTTGCATTTTTTGGTCACAACTATTAAACTTCTATAGGTTGTATATAAACTTCAAAATAAAATGTGTCTAATACTTTGGTTTATCTACTAGTTTGGTAGAGATTCACATCCTTAATCAGCCTCTAGTTCTGCTACAGACTCTGCCCTCTCCTTTAATTCAGTACTTGGCGTCTTAAGTCAGGTATTTAATTAGCTAAATGGTTAAATGGTAAATGGTTTTGTATTTATATAGCGCTTTTCTAGTCTTGATGACCACTCAAAGCTCTTTACAGTACAGTTTTACATTCACCCATTCACACACACATTCATACAGTGCATCTATTAGCAGTACTTTGTTGTTCTATGAGGGGCAATTCGGGGTTCAGCATCTTGCCCAAGGACACTTCGGCATGCAGATGGGGAAGACTGGGGATCGAACTGCCGACTTTCAGGTTGGAGGATGACCGCTCTACCCCTCAGCCACAGCCGCCCCTAACCGCCCCTAACTGCTATGTTTATATGCATGCTCTCAGATTTATGTTTGCATCCAACACTTTCATCTTTTTCTGCATCGATACAAGTATTTACACCTGATTCGTACATGTTTTCAGCTTCTGTGAAATCCACACATGCCCATTTTTGTGCCGGTTTGTCCACTTTAAACCCGTCGCATCACTCGACACAGACTAATGTTGTCTCCGAACACCAAAAGCTTGTATATCACTCACACGCTTATCTGCAATGACTCTTCCTTTCACCGACAATCTGTCAGTGATTTGCTGAAACGGCTGCCAAATGCTTTTAATATTTGGAGCATGTCATCGTCTCACGCCTCAAATTTTGTGCTTGTCATGTTTATTTAGTCGCTTTGTGAATCATGACTAATTGCATGTCACTGATATTTAACAGGCAGATATAAATGGATTTTCTCAAAAAGTAAAAATATGACAAAAATAGAGGGATCATGGCTTTTTCTCTCGAATATCCACAACCTCACAGTTGTATTTTGTCAGATAGCGTCAGTCCTCTCTCCGAGATCCCTGTGCGACCCTTCTTTCATCCAGTGAGCCATTTGAATTGCTCACCCTCGACATAATGGCCATGTCATTGCTGTTACCACTCGAGTGATTTGTTTGGATTACTCAAAATTCATCCAGTACTAAAAGGAGCTAAGGGAGAAGGGTCTGAGATCCACTCGTCCAAAATACTTTTGCACTGCACATGAAGATTAAAATCGATTGGATAGACGAGAGAAAAATTGAAAAAACTGATTTCTGGTTACATCTAAAGTTTTAGGAGTTATTTTAAATACAATTAGTTTTTATTTGGTATTTGTTCGTTATTTATTAAGTTAATTGTAAGGACAGCATGATTGTACAGTGGTTAGCACGCACTGTGGCCCGGGCCTCAACTGATTGGAGACTCTAAATTGACCATAGGTGTGACTCTGTATCTCTGTAGGTCATATCTGGTGACCTGTCCGGGGTTTACCTCATCGCTGACCCAATGGGTATAGATTATGGATGGGTAGTTCATTTAGTTTGAGTCTTTTGTAGTAATCTATTTGGCAGTGGCATCTCTTAGGATTCCTAGGGATCACTATATTTTGAACATCCGTAGCACCTTTGACTGAAATATACTGTGTGATATTTAGTCGTAGTCACCAGTTGTGGTACCGTGTGGGTTTCTCAAGTCCATACCTGCAGGTTTTTGCTCCAGGTCTACATACTTGAGCTAATTAAGGTGGCAGATATGTAGCCATGAATTAGACAAGGAGTAAAACAACAGAAATGGAGAGACTAGAGTATTTGAGACCCTGAGGACTTTGGGTCTTTCCTACGACTCCTCAACGTGTCCTGACTCACCGGAAAACAATAAACGATTGATTCAGCCAGCTGTTTTCAGCACATGGCCGTCATCACAATTTTTCACAGAATGAGTAATACCACAACCCAACCACAGAAAGGCTGACTCTTAACCAATTATCCAGTGAGGACTGGACACACATATGCTGTGTCATGATTCAGGAGCTGGATCCTTTGAAGTCTTTATTTCTAGACTCAATATGTCAGAATTGGCTCGTCCCATTTTTAATTTCTCATCCAGCAAATGAAGCCTCCTTGTTTCCACATTTGGAAGAAACACAATACTCAGAAATTCGTAATCCGCTGATGTCAATAGTGATTTGAAGTGAAGTATCAAAGCTCAGAAATTGTGGGAAATCGACAATTTCCAGTTAACACCAGCTCCTGATTTTGGGAAGACGTGGAGGTCTGGAGCCGATTATCTGGAGCAGAGCTATAATTGACCACTATTAATGTTCCCCACATTCAGACATTTCGAAAGATAACCCCATGAAATAAAGATATTCGAATAATACACATAATAATACACAGGAAAAAGTTGTTGACGCATTTTGTGAAATGCATTGTGGGAAAATTCCTAAAATTAGTTACGCTAAAGACGCAATGAGATTTCTGTCACTCCAACAGCTGTCCCTTTTTCATGTCTTCCTCTGGCCTTCCAGAAAATAATCCCAGTTACTAGTAGCGGCCAAACTATCTGGTCTTAATCGATCTCAGCTGAACGAAGATCCCCGTGAAGCTGACAAGTCTTGACAAAAGCCATACAAGCCCTAAATACAAGGTGGAAAATATTCCCTGGCAGTTTAATATTTGACTGTGATACTATAGTCATGGTGCTTTGGGGAAAACATGTTGATGCTAATACCGACAACTTCTCTGCCTGCTTGACAAATCGAATGCATCTGTCTTGTTGACCCAAAAACATCACAGAGGAGTTCAGAGTTGGTCCAGATCTCTGCTGATCATTAACTGAAGGAGAGGAAACATCACACCTTTTAAAAAAGCATCACTCTTGTTATCTTTAATTTACTGCCTGGTGACGTCCGTTACGAGATGGAAATTCAAGACCACGAGAAGTTTGCACATCTGCCGTTGGAGCAAATCCAACAAAGACTGGCTGTGGACCAAAAGGGAAGCTGGAAATGGTAGTGTCCTAAATGTACATGTAAATATGATTTGTATTTCATAATATTAATCTTACTCACTTTTAAACTTGATTATTAGTCACAAAAATAGTAACTTTTGCATTTAACTTCAAAGTAAGCCGTTTTCAGACATTGTTGAGTTTTTCTTTTACATATGTAGAACACAGCAGGAGATTGTCGGGGTCCTGAGATCTTTATATATTCTTCCAGTTTCATGCCTGTTCCGTGTCAGAAACATTATCAACACGCCCGCTGTTTTCTGGACATTTTACCAGGTTCTGACAGGAGAAGTTCCAGAAAATGTCTGGACTTCAGTACATGTCTGAAAGCAGCTGCAGTAATCATCTCAATACTCTACTACTTTATACACTTCTACTTCTACTGGCAAATAAATTGTCAGTCAAATTCACAACAGTAATCTGCTCTCACCTGCAACAAATATAAAGTTTAAAGAATGAGTTTCTCTTGGCAGTCACTTCCTGTTTTGAGTACCTACAGAACACGTCAGTCGGTGTCCATTTGAAAGTTATCCTAAACTTCCTGACGGATCGGTCACTTAAACTGACTCTTGAGTTTGGAAGTTTCTTCATTAAGTCTGCTGACTGATCCTTTACTCCGCCAAGTAGCAGCTGATTTGTCAATTCTCTTTCTGGCTGCTGTTGCCCCCCCCCCCCTGGCCATCTGGTCTGAATTTAGTCGCGTGTGTCATCACTCGTCAGTTGACAGGATGACTCCTGGAAACATAGCTGAGGAGGTCCTTCGATTGGAAAAACTCTCATGTTCTTCCAAACCTGAGCATCACTTCACACGCCACAGCACAACCGACCTCTCACACACGTTCTCACACATGTGCGGACGCTGTGTTACCAACCTGAAAGGAATGTGAGGAATCTGAATTTGTAAACTTTGACTTTGAGTGTTTTCATTCGTCAAAATTAGCAATAATGGTCTGCTGAGGGTTGTAGTGCCTCGGACGTGTGGTCAGCCAAACACGTCACTCATCAGGCCCAAGAAATTTCTAAATTGTCCCATTTTCAGAAAGTATTATCATTTTTCACCCTCAGTGTTTTCACAGTATTCCTGCAATCCCTCTTCTTTGTCATCTCTTTACATCGGACTGCATGGAAAGCTCGGTCGATTATAATGATTGGACTTTTCATTGCTTTGGCAAAGCGGACCTCCCGCTTGGCTCGTCAAACGACACTGAGAGCCGTTTGAGTATAAGTTGGCAAAAAGGACATAATTTGACAAACTACTGCAAGGCTCAGTAGGATTCTGGAAAGCTAAACTTGCTGATGGAGAGAGAGTTGGGTCTGGATTAGTCTGCGGAGGGGCTGCGGCTCTCTGGTGAGAAAACACTGCTCAGTCTGTCTGCACAGAGACTGTGAACGCAGAGGCCGGCCGCCCTGTCACCCAAGACTGTGTCATAAATAAAGGTGCGTTTGTCGAATCGGTCGAGGGTGGAGTGGGTTTCCTCCATTGACACTCACACACACACACACACACACACACACACACACACACACACACACACACACACACACACACACACACACACACACACACACACACACACACACACACTAATGGGTGATGATGGAGCACAGCTTCTTTTTTTTATTTTTCAAATGTCTGGACTCACTGGTCTGGTGAGAATAAGTTTCTTTTTTAAACACAACACAATTTCAAGCCTTAATGAAGTTATTCAATTGCAGCTGATTTTATAATTGCAGTTGCTCAGCAGTTGATGAAATACCAAATCAGACTTGGTCATTAACGTTGACTTGAACATGCGTTAACACATGGAAAACATTAATACTGATTTATTACTTACTGTGAAAAATACGTCAGTTAAACTATGTTTATTTAGTGGTGGAGGAAGTACTAAAACCTTAAAGTAAAGTAATTTAGAAATCCTCACGTTTTTTAAAAGTACATGAATATTAAAAGCAAAATGTTTGTTGTGACATCAGTCGATATCAATAATCATCTTGATAAATGTTCCCATTATTATTTCTTCTAAGTTTAAAGAGCACCCAGACCTGCAGTGTACACATGGCAACCTCACTTTCTACAATATGGGACATTTATTTTATCAAGTAACTAGTCACTGTAGCTGTCAAATAAATGTACAGGAGTAAACATAACAACATTTCTCTCTTCCTTTTAACTCAACTATAAAGTGCTATACTATAGAAACATGTAGTGAAGAACTACCACTCAAATATGTACTTCAGGACAGTTTGTGATTTTTTTTTTTGGGAATAAATGTTCTTGGCTTCATTCCACCACATTTTATTGCTGCCGAAAAATTCAAGCGAGGGATACTTGGGGATTACCTTGGCGCAGAAAAAAACATGGTGATCTCATTTTATTTCAGTAGAATCTCTAAACTGAGCTCCTTCTATAAACAACAGCTTCAGTCAGATTTACGAGGCCCGTTTCTTTCTGAAGACTCGCAGCCCTCCTGTGTGTGTGTGTGTGTGAGCTCCACAGACGGCCCATTGAAGTGAGATGATCGGAGCTCTGTGATCAAACTTAACCAAGTCAAAACAACAGCTCTGTGGATAACAGCGGCGACTCGAGCAGAGGTCTGAAGGGTCTCACAGCTGCAGAGGAGAGCGAGCGACGCAGCCCACCGAGCTCCAGCAGAGCACAGTGAGCGAGGCCAGGGCCAAACTGCCATGAGCTGCCCGGCAGCCACGGGAGCCGGGAGCTTCAGGTTTCCTCATCTGGAAAAGCCACTGTAACAGACCGCGAGCGAGGGGGAACTTTGGGGAGGGGGGATTATGCACATATACTATCTTGTCAGGCTGTCAGAGGTGTCCTGTCATGCACATGCCAGCACTGTCCTGTGAAAACCACAGTGGTTTTACACAAATCAGCACACACCAGAAACTCTGGGCTGTCGCAGTGTGACGCTCCCTCACTCCGTGTGTTTCTCTCTTGCCCCCAAATACTTAAAAACACATGCTACTTCTGGTGAATATGAGGATTGAGTATTGTTCAATGGAGCCACAAGGCCGGTCTTTCAAAAAATGATTCACTTTGCTTCCAATTTCTCTTCCAGTCATTCTCTCTGCAATTTTTCCAGTTCATTTCCTTTTGTGTCTGACTTTTAATGCTTCTACACAGGCACAGACAGTCTTCGAGCATTAATCACCGTCCACGTCTCTGGCTTTGTCTGTGATTAGTCAGATTCTCTTTGTCTCGAGCACAGACGGCTCCTCAGGAAGCAAGTCCGAAGCTGTTCCCATCTTATTTTCATATTTAACTGATTAATCTAGTGAGTGATGTTGATGTGAAGTTTGTTGGCTGCGTCATACTAATATGGTTTTGCTTTAAAACCAGAATGATCCGTCTAGTCAAGCGTTTTATCTCTGTATCGGCACCATACTGACAAATCTGAAGACGACTATCACATGACCATTCGTAAACACTGAGCGTGTGTCGATGTAAACAGGAAGCAGATTTATTCTCTGTGAAAAGTAAGAATCTGGAGCTGATGACGAGGTGAAACCGTTTATTTAGCAAAGAAAATGCCTCCGTCGTGTATTTGTCAAGAGTAAAAAGTTAAATATTTCCCTCTGAAGTCAAACAGAGGAGATGCACAGTAAACAAGCCTCTAACAGGCCTCGGCGCTGTACTTGAATAAATGTTATTTTTCACTGGAGCTCCTTTTTTCATCTGCTCTAAATCTGACCAGATTTGTATCCGACAAGGCTCTTATTTGTTTTTTTAATCTGCAGCCAGTGTGAGACTAAAAAAAGAGCTTCTTCATTATCCGTCACATCTAAGACTCGTTATCAGCGTCTCCAGTTTAAGATGGTCACACGATAAGGAGGCAGACGTTCACGCACAGCTCTCATCTTGTATGTCCAACCTCCGTGTGAACTCGCTCTGCGGCAGCAAAAAAACGTGAGAGGTTTTTCAAAACGAGAACGGAGCCGAGCTGCAGCCTGGGACCGCTCAGCTGATGTATCGTCACGCTGCGACCGACACCTCGGCCTCTTTGTCCCGGCTGACACCGTAAAACTGTGGAGCTGAGACGCCGCGCACGCAGCTGCACCACACGTCCAGGTCCAGTTTCACGAGAGTAATTTGTAACATTCTGCTTTGACCTTCGCCCCAGTTTCTCATTCTCAGCCTTTGTTTCCGTCTGACCGCTTGACAGGTTTTAACAAGCAGGGGGTGTTCCTGACCCTTTGAACTGTTTGGCCAGAAACTCATTGTTTGTGACAACAGCCTGGAGGGAGGTCAGCGACTCCTGAGGATCGCTGTGTGCCTGAGTGTTGCATCTGGAGCGCTCGGTGCCTCCCTGCCTCCCCGGAGAAATGTTTAATTTAAAGATTGTGCCGCTGAAACTCCTCATTACGACTTAAACTCTGCTTGTTGCATCTGTAAATCTTTATGGCCTTCAGCGCACACGGTCACATTTCTTTAAAAGTTGCAGACGCTTTGGAGGACGATGAATTCTGCATGACGTTTTTCAGCGAGCTCGTCGTGTGTGTGTGTGTGTGTGTGTGTGTGTGTGTGTGTGTGTGTGTGTGTGTGTGTGTGTGTGTGTGTGTGTGTGTGTGTCCTGGCCTCAGCCTTGTAATCTGTTTGCGATGCAGCCGTTTGGAGAGTTGTTGTGAGTCGGTGGGGACGGAAAAGAGACACAAAGAGGAGCCGTAAACATCAGACAGGTACACAATCCCCCTCAGTTAAACCCCCCCCAGCACCAGCACCAGCATCACCTCACCACCCCCACCCCCACCACCACCCCTCCTCCTCCAAATGTACTTAGCAGCTGTTTTCTGTGGAAGTCACTGGAGGGAGACTCAGTGGAAAAAGCAGGCGAGCCAGCTGGGTGGAGAGCAGTGGGAGGATTTTTTCCACTTCTGTCCGTCTGATGGAGACATGCTGATTTCTCTCAGCCAGCTATTCGTCTTGAAGTGTGCAGACGCTCGCGTGCGGCGTCACGTTTCAGTGTTTATAGACCAAATCAGCTCTAATGAGCAGGAGGCCAATAATAGACTTGTATTGTATTATTGATTGCTTCCATTTTGCAAAACAAACCAAAGTCTGTCAAACTGTTGTTGGATCTGAATGCAATTTAAATTCAGTTTTAAGTCAGAAAAATCTACAAATTGATGATGTGTCTTATTCAATAGAAAGTTTTCATTCATACTTGAGTTGATTTGTTTTGACAGTTTTAACTGAATTTGTCCTTGTTTTGAAATATCTGTGATTTATGTTAATGATCTAAACATGCACATTTGAACAAACAGTGTGATGAGAACTACCTTAAATAACAAAAAAACATATTTGAGAAGTGTTTTGACTTTTTAGTTTGAGCCATGTCCCATCTACTTACATGGAGGAAACAGCGTTTAAGACCTTTTCTGTAACAAACCACCAGGTGGCGATCCAGATACTTTGGCTTTGAGGCACCTGTAATGTATATATATATATGTACATTACAGGTGCCTCCCATATATTACAGGTGCCTCCCTTATATTTCTCCCATAGTGCACTTTCC